>NW_006794813.1:93213-101626 GCF_000442215.2 Lipotes vexillifer | reverse complement strand
CCTGCTGACACCCTTGGTAAACTTACATTGAACTAAACTTAATGCTTGTTCTTTCCTGGAGATCCAGAAGAAAACAATCATATAATTTATCAGCTCTTCAATTTAGAGCCTTCTTGCCTCACTTGATGGACATTCAAACATGGGATAATAGCTGTTATTTCTCTTGATGCTGGGAGAAAGTATCTCCCCTCCTCACAGAAACTTTCTTATACTTGCTTTTTGCTTACCAAATTGTCTCTGCCAGTTCTGACTTCTCAGTTAATTTACTATTTTTTTGATTGTTGGGCAAAAACAAATATATTATCAGTCATTTGAAACTCAAAGTTCCATAATGGGCCTGCCTTTAAAAAATCTTGTTTTCTTCTGCCCTTTGTCACTCTTCCCACTTTTTTTTTGTTCAGAAACGCACAATGACTCACTCAAAGCAAGACTTCTTTTTGAGAAAAATTAATCTAAATTGGCAAGAGTTAGCAAAGGTGAAGATATTTGCTATTTGAATTACTGGCAATTAAGCAACCGTATACACAAGTCATATAGGAAAGACACAGTTATAACTTTTAACCAGTGGGGAGCAATCAGGTGGGAAGAAAATTTATAACACCTTTTATTACATTTTCCTTCTCTTGCCTTCTCACTTCATTTTATGTTTATTTAAACTAAAATGTATTTAGGCTGCTAATACAAAAAATGCTAAATATGGTGAAAGAATAGAAGTAGTACACAAATATGTGTGTGTCTGTGTACATATGTGCATATGCATAGCCACACAGGTCCAAATTTCTGTACAACATTCACTCAGTATAAACTCTTGGAGGAGATGAGATTCAAAACTTTCTTGGAGAAAGTGTTTGCCTAGGTGCTATAGATGGGAGATAAGTCTGTGTATGTAGGATCACTTAGGCTACACAGGTCAGGTATTTCCATAAATAATTGTTACCTGTTAAGGTTCTTGTCCAGCTGACAAATACATACTTTTGGGTTGACCCTTCAGGATTGGTCCTTGTCAAATATGTTGACTTCTAAAAGATTGCTATGTATGTACTTTCTTGACTATATTAAAATAAATAATTGACTAAAAATTACTGACTATAACTGGCACCAGGAAAATAATTTTACCTCCACAGAACCTATGTCTGTTAGATACTATTAGATACCAGAGTAAGCATTAAAACTATTTGAAAAGAAAAATTTTTGGTGCTAAAATAAAAGTTTTCTTTGATGAATTCATTGTTCTGGGACATTTAGATAGCCATCTATAACACTAGACCAAAAAAAAAAAAAAAGGCTACTGCATGGTTTGACACAAGTGAACATTTATTTATTGTATAATCAAGCCAAGAAAAACAAGATAATGGAGTATGTCCCAATATTTTTAAAAACTGGGTTATGAAGAATGAATATCAAGTGCATCTTAAATGCACAGAATTGGATTAATTGTAATCTCATCATTTGTCCATCAATAACCCTTTTGCATTTAGTGATTTTTCATAGTTTAATGTAATGCCCTTTAAAAATGCAACCCAGAAACCCGTCATTCTACAAGTAAACTAGGACATGGACAATAAACTACATCTAATTGTACATCTCTACCCACCTGAGGAATCATAATCTTAAATCTTGTGCTTATCATTCTTTCCCTCTTTAGTTTTATAGCAGCTCTATGTATTATATAGTTGGTTCATCTGCTCTGTACTGACATATTGGTATAGCTTCCATTTTTTCTACTGTAAACAGAGCGTCTGTGAATATTCTTATATATAATTTTTGGTGAACACATTCAAGGGTAAGAGTGGAATTGGTGAATTGCACGATATGTAGGCATTCACTTTAGGGGATAATGTCAAACTGTTTTCTAAAATGCTACAATTTACCATCCACTAGCAAAGTATATGAAATTCTGGTCATTCATATTTTCTCCAATACTTGGTATTGTCATGCTTTTAAAAATGTTTGCCAATTAAATAAAGTTGGCATACAAAATAAAGTTGGATATAAAGTTGCAGCATACTGTGGTCTTAAATAAAACTTACAAGTTCAGTACTGATATTAAACATTTCTTCATACATTTCTTAGATTTATATACTTGCTATTCCATGAGATCCTTATCTGTTTCTTGTCAACTTTTCTATTGAATTGTGTATGCTTTTCACATTGTTTTTCAGAAGTTTTTTTCAAAAAAATATATAATCTAAATCAATCAGTTAAATGAATTAGACAAATCATTTCATGGTTCATAACTGTCTTTTTTTCTCTGTGTGCTGTTTTTATAAATTTATTTACATTTTTTACACAGCAGGTTCTTACTAGTTATCCATTTTATACATATTAGTGTATATATGTCAATCCCAGTCTGCCAATTCATCACACCACCCTCCCCCTGCAACTTTCCCACATTGGTGCCCATACATTTGTTTCCTATGTTGGTGTCTCTATTTCTGCTGTGCAAACTGGTTCATCTGTACCAATTTTCTAGGTTCCACATATATGTGTTAATACACGATATTTGTTTTTCTCTTTCTGACTTACTTTACTCAGTATGACAGTCTCTAGATCCATCCAAGTCTCTACAAATGACCAAATTTCATTCCTTTTTATGGCTGAGTAATATTCCATTGTATATATGTACCACTTCTTCTTTATCAAGTCATCTGTCAATGGGCATTTGGGTTGCTTCCATGAGCTGACTATTGTAAATAGTGCTGCAATGAACATTGGGGTGCATGAGACTTTTTGAATTATGGTTTTCTCTGGGTATATGCCCAGTAGTAGGATTGCTTGGTCATATGGTAACTCTATTTTTAGTTTTTTAAGGAATCTGCATACTGTTCTCCATAGTGGCTGTATCAATTTACATTCCCACCAACAGTGCAAGAGGGTTCCCTATTCTCCACACCCTCTCCAGCATTTGTTGTTTGTAGATTTTGTGCTGATGCCCATTCTAACTGGTGTGAGGTTATACCTCATTGTAGTTTTGATTTGCACTTCTCTAAAAATTAATGATGTTGAGCAGCTTTTCATGTGCTTCTTGGCCATCTGTATGTCTTCTGTGGAGAAATGTCTATTTAGGTCTTCTGCCCATTTATGGATTCAGTTGTTTTTTTTTTTTTTAATATTGAGCTGCATTAGCTGTTTATATATCTTGGAGATTAATTGTTTGTCTGTGGATTCATTTGCAAATATTTTCTGATATTCTGGGGGTTTTCTTTTTGTCCTGTTTATGGTTTCCTTTGCTGTGCAAAAGCTTTTAAGTATCATTAGGTCCCATTTGTTTATTTTTGTTTTTATTTCCATTACTCTAAGAGGTGGACCAAAAACATGTTGTTGTGGTTTATGTCAAAGAGTGTTCTTCCTATGTTTTCCTCTGAGAGTTTTACAGTGTCCAGTCTTACATGTAGGTCTCTAATCCATTTTGAGTTTATTTTTGTGCATTGTGTTAGGGAGTGTTCTAATTTCATTCTTTTACATGCAGCTGTCCAGTTTTCCCAGCACCACTTTTTGAAGAGACTGTCTTTTCTCCACTGTATATACTTGTATCCTTTGTCATAGATTAGTTGACCATAGGGGCATGGGTTCATCTCAGGGCTTTCAATCCTGTTCCATTGATCTATATTACTGCTTTTCTACCAGTACCATATTGTCTCCATTACTGTAACTTTGTAGTATAGTCTGAAGTCAGGGATTTCTCCAGCTCCATTGTTTCCCCTCAAGACTGCTTTGGCAATTCAGCGTCTTTTGTATCTCCATACAAATTCTAAGATTTTTTTGCTCTAGTTCTGCAAAAAATGCCAAATTTCATAGGGATTGCATTGAATCTGTAGATTGCTTTGGGTAGTATAGTCATTTTCACAATATTGATTCTTCTAATCCAAGAACATGGTATATCTCTCCATCTGTTGGTATCATCTTTAATTTCTTTCATCAGTGTCTTACAGTTTTCTGCATACAGGTCTTTTGTCTCATTAGGTAGGTTTATTCCTAGGTATTTTATTCTTTCTGTTGCAAAGGTAAATGGGAGTGTTTCCTTAATTTCTCTTTCAGATTTTTCATCATTAATGTATAGGAATACAAGAGATTTCTGTGCATTAATTTTGTATCCTGCAACTTTACCAAATTCATTGATTAACTCTAGCAGTTTTCTGGTGACATCTTTAGGATTCCCTATGTATAGTATCATGTCATCTCCAAACAGTGAATGTTTTACTTCTTTTCCAATTTGTATTATTTTTATTTCTTTTTCTTCTCTGATTGCCATGGCTAGGACTTCCAAAACTATGTTGAATAATAGTGGCGAGAGTGATGCTTCCCTGGTGGTGCAGTGGTTGAGAGTCTGCCTGCCAATTCAGGGGACACAGGTTCGTGTCTCGGTCCGGGAAGATCCCACATGCCACGGAGTGGCTGGGCCCATGGGACATGGCTGCTGAGCCTGCGTGTCCAGAGCCTGTGCTCCACACAGGAGAGGCCACAACAGTGAGAGGCCCGCGTACTGCAAAAAAAAAAAAAAAAAATAGTGGCGAGAATGGACATCCTTGTCTTGTTCCTGCTCTTAGAGGAAAAGCTTTCAGTTTTGCACCAGTGAGAATGATGTCTGCTGTCGGTTTGTCATATACGGCCTTTATTATGTTGAGGTACGTTCCCTCTATGCCCACTTTCTGGAGTGTTTTAATCATAAATCAGTGTTGAATTTTGTTGAAACCTTTTTCTGCATCCATTGAGATGATCATATGGTTTTTATTCTTCAGTTTGTTGTTATGGTGTATCACATTGACTGATTGGTGTGTATTGAAGAATCCTTGCATCCCTGGCATAAATCCCACTTGATCATGTTGTATGCTCCTTTTAATGTGTTCCTGGATTCTGTTTGCTAGTATTTTGTTGAGGATTTTTGCATGTATATTCATCAGTGATATTGGTCTGTAGTTTTCTTTTTTTGTAGTATCTTTGTCTGGTTTTGGTGTCAGGGTGATGGTGGCCTCATAGAATGAGGTTGGGAGTGTTCCTTCCTCTGCAAATTTTTGGAAGAGTTTGAGAAGGATGGGTGTTAGCTCTTCTCTAAATGTTTGATAGAATTCACCTGTGAAGCCATCAAGTCCTGGACTTTTGTTTGTTGGAAGATTTTTAATCACAGTTTCAATTTCATTACTTGTGATTAGTCTGTTCATAGTTTCTATTTCTTCCTAGTTCAGTCTTGGAAGGTTATACCTAAGAATTTGTCCATTTCTTTTTGGTTGTCCATTGCATTGGCATAGATTTACTTGTAGTAGTCTCTTAGGATACTCTGTATCTCTGTGTTGTCTGTTGTAACTTCTCCTTTTTCATTTCTAATTATATTGATTTGAGTCCTCTCCCTCTTTTTCTTGTGTCTGGCTAGTGGTTTATCAATTTTGTTTATCTTCTCCAAGAACCAGCTTTAAGTTTTATTGATCTTTGCTATTGTTTTCTTTGCTTCTATTTCATTTATTTCTGCTCTGATCTTTATGATTTATTTCCTTTTGCTAACTTTGGGTTTTGTTTGTTTCCTTTATCTAGTTCCTTCAGGTTTAAGGTTAGATTGTTTATTTGAGATTTTTCTTGTTTCTTGAGGTAGGCTTGTATTGCTATAAACTTCCTTCTTAGAACTGATTTTGCTGCATCCCATACGTTTTGGATCATCATGTTTTCATTGTAATTTTTCTCTAAGTATTTTTTGATTTCCTTTTTGATTTCTTCAGTGATTTCTTGGTTATTTAGTAACAGCCTGCATGTGTTTATATTTTTTACATTTCTTTCCCTGTAGTTGATTTCTAATCTCATAACATTGTGGTCAGAAAAAGATGCTTATATGATTTCAATTTTCTTAAATTTACTGCTGTTTGATTTGTGACCCAAGGTTTGATCTATCTTGGAGAATGTTTCACGTGCACTTGAGAAGAAAGTATAATCTGCTGTTTTTTAGATGGAGTGTCCTATAAATTTCAATTAAATCTAGCTGGTCTATTGTGTAATTTGAAGCTTGTGTTTCATTGTTAATATTCTGTCTGGATGATCTGTCCATTGGTGTAAGTGAGGTGTTAAAGTCCCCCACTATTATTGTGTTACTGTCGAGTTCCTCTTTTATAGCTCTTAGCAGTTGGCTTATGTATTGAGATGCTTCTATGTTGGGTGAACATATATTTATAATTGTTATATATTCTTCTTGGATTGATCCCTTGATCATTATGTAGTGTTCTTGTCTCTTGTAATATTGTTTATTTTAAAGTCTATTTTATCTGATATGAGTATTGCTACTTCAGCTTTCTTTTGATTTCCATTTGTGTGGAATATCTTGTTCCATCCCCTCACTTTCAGTCTGTATATGTCCCTAGGTCTGAAATGGGTCTCTTGTAGAAAGCATATATATGGGTCGTATTTTTGTATCCATTCAGCAAGCCTGTTTCTTTTGGTTGGAGTATTTAATCCATTCATGTTAAAGGTAATTATCAATATGTATGTTCCTATTACCATTTTCTTAATTGTTTTGGGTTTCTTTTTGTAGGTCCTTTTCTTCTCTCGTGCTTCCCATTTAGAGAAGCTCTCTTAGCATTTGTTGTAGAGCTGTTTGGAGGTGCTGAATTCTCTTAGCTTTGCTTGTCTGTAAATCTTTTGATTTCTCCATCAAATCTGAGTGAGATCCTTGCTGGGAAGAGTAATCTTGGTTGTAGGTTCTTCCCTTTCATCACTTTGAATATATCATGCCACTCCCTTCTGGCTTGTAGAGTTTCTGCCGGAACCTCAGCTGGTAACTTTGGGTGTTTCCTTGTTTGTTATTTGTTATTTTTCCCTTGTTGCTTTCAATAATTTTTCCTTGTCTTATTTTTTGTCAATTTGGTTACTATGTGTCTCCATGTGTTTCTCCTTGGGTTTCTCTTGTATGGGACTCGCTGTGCTTCCTGGACTTGTGTGGCTATTTCCTTTCCCATGTTAGGTAAGTTTTCAACTATTTTCTCATCACATATTTTCTCGGGTCATTTCTCTTTCTCTTCTCCTCTGGGACTGCTATAATGCCAATGTTGTTGCATTTAATGTTGTCCCAGAGGTCTCTTATGCTGTCTTCATCTCTTTTCACTATTTTTTTCTTTAATCTGTTCTGTGGCAGTGAATTCCACCATTCTGTCTTCCAGGTCACTTATCCGTTCTTCTGCCTCAGTTATTCTGCTATTAGATTCCGTCTAGTGTATTTTTCATTTCAGTTATTGTATTCTTCATCTCTCTTTGTTTGTTCTTTAATTCTTCTATGTGTTTGTTCTTTGATTCTTCTAGGTCTTTGTTAAACATTCCTTGCATCTTTTCAATCTTTGCCTCCATTTTTTTCTGAGGTCCTGGATCATCTTCACTATCATTATTCTGAATTATTTTTTCTGGAAAGTTGCCTATCTCCACTTCATTTAGTTGTTTTTCTGGGGTTTTATCTTGTTCATTCATCTGTGCATAGCCCTCTGCCTTTACACCTTGTCTATCTTTCTGTGAACGTGGTTTCTCTTCGACAGGCTGCAGGCTTGTAGTTCTTCTTGCTTCTGCAATCTTCCCTCTCATGGATGAGGCTATCTAAGAGGCTTGTGCAAGTTTCCTGATGGGAGGGACTGGTGGTGGGTAGAGCTGGGTGTTGCTCTGGTGGGTGGAGCTCAGTAAAACTTTAATCCACTCTTCTACTGGTGGGTGGGAGTGGGTTTCCTCCCTGCTAGTTGTTTGGCCTGAGGTGACCCAATACTGGAGCCTACCCAGGCTCTTTGTTGGGCCTAATGGCAGACTCTGGGAGGGCTCATGCTAAGGTGTACTTCCCAGAACTCCTGCTGCCAGTGTCCTTGTACTCATGGTGAGCCAGAGCCCGCCCCCATGCCTCTTCAGTAGACTCTCTAAGACCAGCAGGTAGGTCTGGTTCAGTCTCCTATGGGGTCACTGCTTCTTCCCCTTGGTCCTGATGTGCACACTAATTTGTGTGTTCCCTCCAAGAGTGAAGTCTCTGTTTCCCCCAGTCCTATTGAAATCCTGCAGTCAAATCCTGCTAGCCTTAAAAGTCTGATTCTCTAGGAATTCCTCCTTCCCTTGCCGGACCCCCAGTTTGGGAAGCCTGACGTGGGGCTCAGAACCTTCACTCCAGTGGGTGGACTTCTGTTGTATAAGTGTTCTCCAGTTTGTGAGTCACCCACCCAGCAGTTATGGGATTTGATTTTATTGTGATTGTGCCTTCCTACCCTCTCACTGCAGCTTCTCCTTTGTCTTTGGATGTCTTTTTAGTGAGTTCCAGTGTCTTCCTGTCGATGAATGTTCAGCAGTTAGTTGTGATTCCGGTTCTCTCACAGGAGGGAGTGAGCACATGTCACGTCCTTCTACTCTTCCATGTTGAACCAATCTCTGAGCTTCCATTCTTAAACACCAATCCCCAGTGTCCCTTTCTATC
>NW_006794813.1:67868-93203 GCF_000442215.2 Lipotes vexillifer | reverse complement strand
TCTTTCCCTTTATATATATATATGTGTGTGTGTGTGTGTGTGTGTGTGTGTGTGTAGTTTCTAGTCCAGTAGACATTTTTTTTTTCCCCAGAGTGTCTCAAATTACCACCTTCCTATAGATTGCCAAAGTCATTGCCCCTAGCCAGCTCTCTGTGGTGTTTTTGATGAACAAAGTTCTTAGTTTTAATATAGTCAATTGTATCAATGTTTTCCATTGACTCCTTTTTGAGTTTTGTTTAATAATTCTTTTCACTTACCAATGTCTGAAGTTATTAGTTTATACTTTCTAATAAGAATATGAAAATTTTATTTTTAACATATGTCATTGGCAGAATGATGGACTCCCCCAAAGTTGTCCATGCCCTTATACCCTGGAATATATTATTATGGCAAAACATATGAACTATGCTATATAGCAAAGAGTTTTTGTAGATGTGATTAAGGTTTTGGACCTTGAGGTGGGGATTATATTTTCCTGGTGGGACCAAACTGATAACATGAGTTTTTAAGAGTCAACAATTTGTGGTCAGAGGGAGATGAATGTGTGAATGTGTGCTGCTTCTGAAATACAGGGAACTATATGCAAGGAACTGAATTCTACCAGCAACCTGAAAGGAGAGGGGATGGATCCTTACCTAGAGTTTCCAGAAACAAACACAGCCCTTCAGACACCTTGATTTTAACTCAGTGAGACCCATATCAGACTTCTGACCTACAGAACTGTAAGATAATATTCTGTGGTGATTTAATCCACTAAGCTTATAGTAGTTTGTTATGACACCAGTAGAAAATGAACACAATATATGAGTTCCTTGTTTAACAGCTTTATTAAGGTACAATTCACATACCATAAAACTCATCTGTTTAAAAGTGTACAATTCAGTGGATGTTAGTATAACCACAGATACATGCAAACTTCATTACAGTAAATTTTTGAACATATTTACCAAACAAAAAAGAAACTGCACATATATACAATACCAAATGTAAAATAGATAGCTAGTGGGAAGCAGCCGCATAGCACGGGGAGATCAGCTCATTGCTTTGTGACCACTTAGAGGGGTGGGGTAGGGAGGGTGGGAGGGAGACACAAGAGGGAAGGGATATGGGGATATATGTATATGTATAGCTGATTCACTTTGTTATACAGCAGAAAGTAACACACCGTTGTAAAGCAATTATACTCCAATAAAGATGTTAAAAATAAATTAATTAATAAAATAAATTAAAATTGTAGTAATTAAAAAAAAAAAAGAAACTGAAGATGAGTTAGCTATCATCCCACAGTCCTTACTCTCCCAGCTTTAATCAACCATGGATCTACTTTCTTTCTTTAATTTCTATATGTAAACATTTATTGAGGTAAAATTCACATAGAATTAACCATTTAAAAATAAACAGTTCAGTGGCTTTTTGTACATTCAGAATTTTGTGCAATCACCAATTTTTTGTAGTTTAAAAACTTTTTTTATCACCCCAAATAAAACCCTGTACCATTGAGCAGTGCTCCTCACTTCCCCTCCCTTGGCCCCAGCAACCACCATTGACTTTCTGTTTCTGTGAATTTATCTATTCTGCATGTTTCATAAATACAGAATAATATAACATGTGACCTTTTATGTCTGGTTTCTTTCTTTTAGCCTAGTGTTTTTGAGGTTTCATCCACATTGTAGCATGTATCAGTACTTAATTTCTTTTCATGGCTTTATAATGTTCCATTATATATATGCAACAGTTTTTTTATGCATTCTTCCATTGATGGACATTTGGGCTGTTTTCCTTTTTGACTATTATGAATAATGTTGCTATAATGATTCATGTAAAAGTTTTTCGATGGACATACATTTCCATTTCTTTTAGGTATATACCTAGGAGTAGAATTTCTGGGTCATATGGTATTTCTAGATTTAATTTTTAAAGTAACTGATGAACTGTTTTCTACAGTTTATGAAGCTTGTTACATACAATCACCCAGATGCTATTTCCTTTTTCAAAATTATTATAATTACAGCCTCCTAGTAGGTGTGAAACTTTACTTATTGTCATTTTGTCATATCTTACTGTCATTTTGACTTGTATTTTCCTAGTGACTAATGATTAAGAATCTTTTCAAGTACTTACTGGCCACTTGTATATCTTCTTTGGAGAAATGTATTTCAGTCCTTTGCCCACTTTTTAAATTGAGTTGTTTTTTGTTTGTTTTCTAATTGTTGAGTTGTAAATTTCTTTGTATATTCTGGAAATTATACCATGATCATTTATACTGTTTGCTACCAATGTGTGGGTTGTATTTTCACTTTCCTGATATTGTTCTTTAATACAAAAAAATATTTCAGTTTTGATGAAGTGCATTTTATCTTTTATTTTCTTTTGTATACTTTTGGTGTCTTAGCTAAGGATCTATTTTCAAGTCAAAGTCATGAAGACATAACAATATGCTTTTTTCTAAGAGTGTTATAATTTTAGCTCATATTTATGTCATTAATCTATTTTGAGTTCATTTTTATGTATGGCAAGAGATAGGAATACAGCTTTTTTCTTTTGCCTGTGAATTTTAAGTTGTCCCAGCACCACTGTTTAAGATTCTATTTTTTGCCATTGAATAATTTTGAAACCCTTGTCAAAAATCATTTGGCTACAGATGTATAGGTTTATTTCTGGACTGTCAATTCAGTTTAATTGGTATATATGTCTATACATATGCCACTATCACAGTGTTTTGATTAACATAACTTTGTAGTAAGTTTTGAAATAGGTAGCTGTGAGTCCTATTCTTTCTTCACAAGATTGTATTGACTGTTATGGGAAGCTTGCAATTCCATATGAATCTTAGAATCAGCTTGTCAATTTCTATGAATAAGTCTTCTGATGTTCTGATAGGAATTACCTTGAATCTGGAGTAGAGTTTGGAGTATTTATTGGGATGGTTCATTCCACTTTTTCTGTAAGATGGCTGTAGTAGCACTTAGCTGTCTTTAACATCATTTGAAACAATGTTTGTTAGATTGTATGTGATAGCTGTCATATCAGCATACATTTTAAAAATGACTTGTCAAAATTGTTGAATTTTTGTGTGCCATTTTAATATTGAAGATGGAAGAAAAAACTCAACATTTTTGGCATATTATGCTTTATTATTTCAAGAAAGGTAAAAACTCAACTGAAATGCAAAAAAAAAGGTTTGTGCAGTGTATGGAGAAGGTGCTGTGACTGATTAAACATGTCAAACCTGGTTTGGGAAGTTTTGTGCTGGAGATTTCATGCTGGATGATGCTCCATGGTCGGGTAAAATAGTTGAAGTTGATAGCTATCAAATCAAGAAATTAATTGAGAACAATCAATGTTATACCATGTGGGAAATAACCAACATACTCAAAATATTCAAATCAAGTGTTGAAAATCATTTGCACCAGCTGGGTTCATTGTTAAGATGTTTGGGTTCCACATAAGTAAAGTGAAGAAAACCTTCTTGACCATATTTCCACATGCATTTCTCTACTGAAATGTAATGAAAATGAATCGTTTATAAAACAAATTGTGGGCCAAAATCCCTGTCCTGTGGTGAGCCACAGCCACCCCTGCCTAAGCAGGAGACCATCCAGCATTAGCAGGTATCAGTTCAACAAGGCATTAACTGATCTCCCTGTGCTATGCAGCTTCTTCCCACTAGAGTTTGTCATAAAGAGTGAACCAAGTGGCTGACAGGGTCGTGGTGCTCTGGCTGCATGTCAGGCCTGCACCTCTGAGGTGGTAGAGCAGAGTTAAGGACACTGGTCCATGAGAGACCTCCCTGCTCCACATAATATCAAATGGCAAAAGCTCTCCCAATGCTAAGGCCCTGCTCTACTCAACGACCAGCAAGCTGCAGTGCTGGACACCTTATGCCAAACAAATAGCAAGACAGGAACACAACACCAACTATTAGCAGAGAGGATGACTAAAATCATAATAAGATCACAGACACTACAAAACACACCACTGGACATGGTCCTGCCCACCAGAAACACAAAATCCAGCCTCATCCACCAGAAAAAATGCACCAATACCTTCCACCAGGAAGCTGACACAATACACCGAACCAAACTTATCCACTGGGGGCAGACACCAAAAACAATGGGAACTACAAACCTACAGCTTGAGAAAAGGAGACCCTTAACACAGTAAGTTAAGCAAAATAAGAAGACAGAGAAACACACAGCAGATGAAGGAGCAAGGTAAAAAACCACCAGACCAAACAAATGAAGAGGAAATAGTCAATATACCTGAAAAAGAATTCAGAGTAATGATAGTAAAGATGATCCAAAATCCTGGAAATATAATGGACAAAATAGAAGAAACGTTTAAGAAGGACCTACAAAAACTAAAGAGCAAACAAAGATGAACCACAAAACAAATGAAATTAAAAATTATCTAGAAGAAATCAATAGAAGAATAACTGAGGCAGAAGAACGGATAAGTGACCTGGAAGATAAAATAGTGAAAATAACTACCACAGAGCAAAATAAAGAAAAAAAGAATGAAAAGAATTGAGGACAGCCTCAGAGACATCTGAGACACCATTAAACACAACAACATTTGAATTAAAGGGGTCCCAGAAGAAGAAGAGAAAAAGAAAGGGGTAGAAAATATTTGCAGAAATTATAGTTGAAAACTTCCCTAATATATGAAAGGAAATAGTTAATCAAGTCCAGGAAGCACAGAGAGTCCCATACAGGAAAAATCCAAGAAGAAACATGCCAAGACACATATTAATCAAACTATCAAAAATTAAATACAAAGAAAAAAATATTAAAAGTAGCAAGGGAAAAACAACAAATAATATACAAGGGAATCCCCATAAGGCTAACAGATGATCTTTCAGCAGAAACTCTGCAAGACAGAGAGTGTGACAGGACATATTTAAAGTGATGAAAGGGAAAAACCTACAACTAAGATTACTCTATCCAACAAGGATTTCATTCAAATTCAACAGAGAAAATACAATATTTACAGACAATCAAAAGCTAAGAGAATTCAGCACCAACAAACCAGCTTTACAACAAATGCTAAAGGAACTTCTCTAGGCAGGAAACACAAGAGAAGGAAAAGACCTACAATAATAAACCCCAAACAATTAAGAATGATAATAGGAACATACATATCAATAATTACCTTAAATGCAAATGGATTAAATGCTCCAACCAAAAGATATAGACAGGCTGAATGGATACAAAAATAAAACGCATTTATATGTTTTCTGCAAGACACCCACTTCAGACCTAGGGAAACATACAGGCTGAAAATGAGGGGATGGAAAATGATATTCCATGAAAATGGAAATCAAAAGAAAGCTGGAGTAGCAATTCTCATATCAGACAAAATAGACTTTAAAATAAAGACTACTAAAAGAGACAAAGAATGACACTACATATTGATCAAGGGATCAATCCAAGAAGAAGATATAACAATTGTAAATATTTATGCACCCAACATGGGAACACCTCAATACATAAGGCAAATGTTAACAGCCATAAGAGGGGAAATCAACAGTAACAAAATCATAGTAGCGGACTTTAACATCCCACTTTAACCAATGGAAGGGTCATCCAAAATGAAAATAAATAAGGAAAAACAAGCTTTAAATGATATATTAAACAAGATGGACTTAACTGATATTTATAGGACATTCCATCTAAAAACAACTGAATACACTTTCTTCCCAAGTGCTCATGGAACATTCTCCAGGATAGACCATACCTTGGGTCACAAAGCAAGGCTTGGTAAATTCAAGAGAATTGAAATCACAACAAGTATCTTTTTCTACCACAACACTATGAGACTAGATATAAATTAAAGGAAAAAAATCTGTAAAAAAAAAACAAAAACACATGGAGGTTAAACAGTACACTACTTAATAACCTAGAGATCATGTAAGAAATCAAAGTGGGAATCAAAAAATACCTAGAAACAAATGACAATGAAAACATGATGTGCCAAAACCTATGGGATGCAGCAAAAGGATTTCTAAGAATGAAGTTTATAGTAATACAATCCTAACACAAGAAACATCTCAAATGAAAAACTTAACCTTACACCTAAAACAATTAGAGAAAGGAGAACAAAAAACCCCCCAAATTTAGCAGAAGGAAAGAATTCACAAAGACTAGATCAGAAATAAATGAAAAAGGAATGAAGGAAATGATAGCAAAGATCAATAAAAGTAAAAGCTGGTCCTTTGAGAAGATAAACAAAATTGATAAACCATTAGCTAGAGTTATCAAGAAAAAAAGGGAGAAGACTCATATCAGTAAAATTAGAAATGAGAAAGGAGAAGTAACCCTGACACTGAAGAAATACAAAGGATGATGAGATATTACTACAACAAATACCATGCCAATAAAATGGACAAGCTGGAAGAAATGGACAAATACTTAGAAAAGCACAGCTTTCAGAGACTGAACAAAGAAGAAATAGAAAATATGAACAGACCAATCACAAGCATTGAAATTGAGACTGTGATTAAAAATTTTCCAACAAAAAAAAGCTGAGGACCAGATGGCTTCACAGGCGAATTCTATCAAACATTTAGAGAAGAGTTAACACCTATCATTCTCAAAATCTTCCAAAATATAGCAGAAGGAGGAACACTCACAAATTCATTCTATGAGGCCACCATCACCCTTATAACAAAACAAGACAAAGAGGTCACAGAAAAAGAAAACTAAAGGCCAATCTCACTGATGAACATACATGCAAAAATCCTCAACAAAATACTAGCTAACAGAATCCAACAGCATATTAAAAGGATCATACACCATGATCAAGTGGGGTTTATCCCAGGAATGCAAGGGTTCTTCAGTATATGCAAATCAATCAATGTGATAAATCATATTAACAAATTGAAGGAGAAAAACCATATGATCATCTCAGTAGATGCAGAGAAAGCATGTGAAAACATTTAACCCACATTTATGATAAAAACCCTACAGAAAGTAGGCATAGAGGGAACTTACCTCAACATAATAAAGGCCACAGGTGACAAACCAACAGCCAACATCATTCTCAATGGTGAAAAACTGAAACCATTTTCACTAAGATCAGTAACAAGACAAGCTTGTCCACTCTCACCACTATTATTCAACATAGTTTTGGAAGTTTTAGCCACAGCAATCAGAGAAGAAAAAGAAATAAAAGGAATCCAAACAAGAAAAGAAGAAGTAAAACTGTCACTGTTTGCAGATGACATGCTACTATACATAGAGTATTCTAAAGATGCTACCAGAAAACTGCTAGAGCTAATCAATGAATTTGGTAAAATTTCAGGATACAAAATAATGCACAGAAATGTCTTGCATTCCTATACACTACTGATGAAATATCTGAAAGAGAAATTAAGGAAACACTCCCATTCACCACTGCAACAAAAAGAATAAAATACCTCGGAATAAACCTACCTAAGGAGACAAAAGACCTGTATTCACAAAACTATATGACACTGATGAAAGAAATTAAAGATGATACAAACAGATGGAGAGATATACCATGTTCTGAGATTGAAAGAATCAACATTGTGAAAATGACTCTACTACCAAAGCAATCTACAGATTCAATTCAACCCCTATCAAACTACCAATGGCATTTTTCAGAGAACTAAAACAAAAAATTTCTCAATTTGTATGGAAACACAAAAGACCCTGAATAGCCAAAGCAATCTTGAGAACGAAAAACGGAGCTGGAGGAATCAGGCTCCCAGACTTGAGAGTCTACTACTACAATACTACTACTATTACTACAAAGCTACAATAATGAAGACAGTATGATACTGGCACAAAAACAGAAATATAGATCAATGGAAGAGGATAGAAAGCCCAGAGAAAAACCCATGCACATATGGTCACCTTATTTTTGACAAAGGAGGCAAGAATATACAGTGGAGAAAAGATAGCCTCTTCAATAAGTAGTGCTGGGAAAGCTGGATAGCTACATGTAAAAGAATGAAATAAGAACACTCCCTAACACCATTCACAAAGATAAACTCAAAGTGGCTTAAAGACCTAAATGTAAGGCCAGACACTATAGAACTTTTAGAGGAAAACATAGGCAGAATACTCTATGACATAAATCACAGCAAGATCCTTTTTGACCCACCTCCTAAAGAAATGGAAATAAAAACAAAAATAAACAAGTGGGACCTAATGAAACTTAAAAGCTTTTGCACAGCAAAGGAAACCATGAAGAAGATGAACAGACAACACTCAGAATAGGAGAAAATGTTTGTAAATGAAGCAACTGACAAAAGATTAATGTACAAAATTTATAGCAGCTCATGCAGCTCAATATCAGTAAATCAAAAAAAACAATACAAAAATGGGCAGAAGACCTAAATAGACATTCCTCTCAAGAAGATATACAGATTGCCAACGAACACATGAAAGGATGCTCAACATCACTAATCATTAGAGAAAAGCAAATCAAAACTACAATGAGGTATCATGTCACACCAGTCATAATGGCCATCATGAAAAATATCTACAAGCAATTAATGCTGGGGAGGGTGTGGAGAAAAGGGAACTCTCTTGCCCTGTTGGTGGGAATGTAAATTGATGCAGCCACTATGGAGAACAGTATTGATGTTCCTTAAAAAACTAATAGAACTACCTTTTGACCCAGCAATCCCACTCTGGGCATATACCTTGAGAACACCATAATTCAAAAAGTGTCATGTACCACAATATTCACTGCAGCTCTATTTACAATTGTCATGACATGGAATCAACCAAAGCGTCCATTGCCAGATGAATGGATAAAGAAGATGTGGAACATATATACAATGGAATATTCCTCAGCCATAAAAAGAAACAAAATTGAATTATTTGTAGTGACATGGATAGATATAGAGTCTGTCATACACAGTGAAGTAAGTCAGAAAGAGAAAAACAAATACCGTATGCTAATATATATATATATATATATATATATGAAATTAAAAAAAAATGTTTCTAAAGAATCTAGGGGCCGGATAAGAATAAAGACACAGATGTAGAGAATGGACCTGTAGACACGGGGAAGGGGAAGGGTAACCTAGGATGAAGTTAGAGATTGGCATGGACATATATAAACTACCAAATGCAATATAGATAGCTAGTGGGAAGCAGCTGCATAGCACAGGGAGGTCAGCTCACTGTTTTTTGACCACCTAGAGTGGTGGGATATGGAGGGTGGGAGGGAGATGCAAAAGGGAGGAGATATGGGTATATATGTATATGTATAACTGATTCACTTTGTTATAAAGCAGAAACTAACACACCATTGTAAAGCAAGTATACTCCAATAAAGATGAAAAAAAAAAAAAAGAACAAAAAACCCCATAAAAAACCAAATTGTGATAGGCAATGAAAAGTGGATACTGTACAATAATGTGGGACAGAAGAGATCATGGGGCAGTCGAAATGACCACCACTAACAACAGCAAAGGCCAGTCTTCATCCAAAGAAGGTGATGTTGTATATATGGTGGGATTGGAAGGGAGTCCTCTGTTATGAGCTCCTTCTGGAAAATCAAATGATGAATTCCAACAAACACTGCTCCCAATTAGACCAACTGAAAGCAGCACTAGAGAAGAAGTGTCCAGAATTAAGCAACAGAACACATAATCTTCCATTAGGATAATGCAATACTGCATGTTTCTTTAATGACCAGGCAAAAATTGTTACAGCTTGGCTGGGAAGTTCTGATTCACCCACCATACTCACCAGACCTTGCATGTTTGGATTGCTGATGTATTCACCAGACATTCCATCTTTGGAGTTCCATTTATTTTGGTCTTTACAAAATTCTTTTAATGGAAATATTCAATTTCCTGGAAGATTGTAAAAAGCACCTGGAACAGTTCTTTGCTCAGAAAAGATAAAAAGTTTTGGGAAGATGGAATTATAAAGTTGCCTGAAAAATGGCAGAAGGTAGTGGAACAAAAGGGTGAATACATTGTTCCATAAAGTTCTTGGGGAAAATGAAAAATTTATCTTTTATTTTTACTTAAAAACTGAAAGCACTTTTTGACCAACCCAATACTTCTCAGCAATATTAAGCCTTCTGATCCATGAACATGGGATGTTTTCATTCATCTTTAATTTCTTTAAACAGTGTTTTATAGTTTGCAGAGTATTAGTTTTGTACCTCTTTTGTTAAATTCATTCCTAAGTACTTTATTCTTGTTCATGCATAATTACTTCTGTCTATGTCCTTGACTTTTTTTGTATGTATATGGATTCACATTGCCATATGGGGTTAATATCTTTCAGGCTGAAGAACTTATCTTGAATGAGGTCTACTGTCTTCAAATTACCTCATATTTTTAAAATTTGGAAATGTCTTTTAATTTTTGAAAGATAGCTTTGTTGGATATAGAGTTTATAGTAGTCAACAACATTTTTCTTTGAGCACCTTGAATATGTTATCCACCTGCTTTCTGGCATCTATTTCTGAGAAGCCAACTATTAATCTCAAAGACATTTTTCTCCTTGACTTTCATTGTTTTTCTAGGATATATCTGTCTGTGAATCTCTCTGCATTTAGTTTTTTGGAGTTTATTGAGCTTCCTGGTTGTGTAGGTTGTTTTCAACAAATCTGAGAAGTTTTCAGCCATTGTTTCTTCAAGTATTGTTTCTGTTCTTTTCTCTCTTTCAATTTCTTCTAGAATTTACATTATACATATGTTGGTGTCTATAATGGTGGCATACATTTCTCTGAGGCTCTCATTATTTCTCTTTATTCTTTATGTTCTTTGATATACACTGAGTGTGGTTTTCACTTTCTTTTATTTTTCAACTTGAAAATATCCATTAAAATTTCTATTTCTATTGATATTCTCTATGATGTGACATTGTCATGTTACCTTTTTTACATCTTTAAACATGGTTTACTTTATTTCTTTGAACACATTTATAAAGGTTACTTTCAAGTGTTTTTCTCTTTAATCTGACATCTGGTTTCCTCTACTGGCAGCTATTGTTGCTTGCTTTTTTTGTCCTGATGTGTGGGTCTTACATTCCAGTTTTCTTTCATGTCTCATAATTTTTTGTTAGAAAGTAGATATTTTAAATAATATAGTGTAGCAACTTTGGATATTGCCCTCTCACCCTGCCCCAGGCCTGTTAGTGTTATTTTCTTGAGGTGTTACTGCTGACACTAAAAACTGAGTTAGAAGAAAAAGTAAGTGACAGAGATACAGAGAATAAACAAATAGACTGCTAAGATTGAGAAAGCCAGTAGATCAAGATTGTTTACTAACTTCTATTGCAAGAAATCTCATGCTTATTGCAGCTGAGCCATATTATTGTTTGGTCCCCATTGAGAATGCTTTTCCATTTTTGAGCATGAGTTTATTCATTTTTTAAGCAGTGTTTATTTTTTATTTTTATTCATTGACTCCTTATGTTACAGGCATTATAGAAAGAATCCTATATAAATTATCCAACAATTTTCACAAGAGCAATTTAAAATACATGTTATCACACCTTTTATGAATGAGAACTTTTTGTTTCAAAGAGATTAAATGGCTTGTTCAGGAGTATATGCTAGTAAGTAGCAGAGCCAGGATCCCATCTCAGATATGTCTGATACTAAAGCTTGGGCTCTGAATAACTACTGTATTGTCCTTTTTGGCTAAGCTACAAGTAAATCTCTTTGCTATGGACATTTCAGTCATAGACCCTGAGATACCAGTAACTAGCTGTGGGTCAGAGTTTGCTGAACACTAGGATATGGGAACATTTGAATTTATTTGCTGAACTTCACAGTAGCCATACATATTCACTACTGAATCAGATGGTTATCAAAAGTGACACTGTTTAGGCAGTTAGCATGATTCTATCCTTCTTTCTTGTGTGTAAGACGGTTCATAATCTTTTGCTAACACCTCCCAGGCCTCACTCCTTAATCCTCACCCCATCCTCCCAGTCCTCCCCAAAAGCTCCAGCATGCCCAATGATCCATCCACATGTAGTTATTTTCCTAAGAAGCGTTTTTGTTCTGCTTTGTCATGAATTTATACATCTGTTGTCACTTGATGAGTTGGTCTAGTTAAGAGAGACTGATTTTTAAAAAATTTCTAAGTAAGATTCATATTAAACAATTCATTTATAACTTTATCTCATCTGTACCTCTCTGACCCTGACTTTTCTTTGCCCCTAAAATGTGTTACCCCTGTTGTAACACCTATAATTCTATTCAGAACAGTGGGAAAAGGGAAAAAGCAAAAGTAAAGGGAGAGGAGGGAAAAATTAATATATAATATATAATTTAAATATATATAATATATATTGCTTTTACTATTTGGTGCATTTAAGTTTATGAAAAGAAGATATATATACTATAATAATGTGCTAGTAATATAATTATATATATAATGATATATACACATATGTCAGTATATATGACATATACTACATATATGTATTAGTCTTCCTTTCACAAACTTAAATACACTGAATAGTAAAATCAAAATATATAAAGCAACTTGGCACAGTTGCTATCTATCTATCTATCATCTATCTATCTATCTATCTATCTATCTATCATCTATCTATCTATCTATCATCTATCTATCTCCTTATCCTGGCTCCTTATGGTATAGAATAGTATTTACAAGTCAAGATATGGGCATGAGGTATGCTGAGTACTATTAGGATATTCTTTCTCTTAGATCCTTTCAATGGCTGGAGCTAAGAAATATATGAGTGTGCATGTATTTATTCATGTCCTTATATATGCATGTATATGCACAAATAGAAAACCATGAGATCAACACCAATAACTTCACTTTCTATCCAACACCACAAGGCTGATTTTAGCTTTCTGCCTTTCCTTATTTCTAACTCCTTTCTCTCACAGTTAGAAACCTAACTCTTATTATCCTCACCATATTTACTAACTTGATCAAATTTCCCAGTATATAACCAATCCCCTTGTTGTACTGCTATTGATACCTACTGTGAGGACATCCTTCTACTCAGCTTGGACTTTGCTAAACCACTGTGGGGTCACTGAACTTCTCCACACCACCATGGTCAATTTTAATGGTTGCTCTTCCCATCCTGCTTGGACTCTAACACTTGGACCATGCAGTTGCTCTCGTCACTCCACTCAGGCTTTTAACTCCTCACTTGGCCACTATCTTTACTCCTCAAACCCCATGAATTCCTAACTTGTGTGTTCCTCTCTAATGTGTCCTTGACTAAATTATCCTGGAAGAAATGAAGGAAGGAAGGAAGGAAGGAAGGAAGGAAGGAAGGAAAGAAGGAAGGAAGGAAGGGAGGAAGGGAGGAAAAGGGAGCAAACTTAATTCAGCAAAGTGTGGTAAAAATACATCTAATCAAGTTGAGTTCAACCAAGGACAAAAAAGGTGTTTTCACATTCTAAACTGTTAATGTAATTCAATACATTACAAGCTTAAAGGAGAAATAATTATGATCATTTCAATAGATGCAAAAAGCATTTGATAAAATTCAATACCCCTTTTAAGATAAAACTTTGAGAAGTATTAATAAGACATTTTCTTAACCTGAAATAGCAAGCCAGTAACATTCCTCAACAAATCTCATGATTAATAATGGAATATTACAAAAATTTTCTTAATGATCAGGCAAAAAACAGTGAAGCCCAAAGTTGTTGCTTCTGTTCATCATTTTACATTTTCTAGAATATGAAATAACAAAGTAAAAGAAGATGAATATTTAAGGATTAAAAAGTAAAAGATAAAACTGTCATTCAAGATTTTATTTTTATCTAAATAGAATCACTAGAAAATGTTCAGTCAGATAATGACAGTTATTATGAGAGTACAGCAAGTGTGCTGGATATAGAATCAGTATATGAAAATCAATGTATTACTTTATATCAGGAACAAATAGTAATCTAAATTTGCAAAAAATATAATTTCAAAACAAGTAACATGAAACCTTATCTAATAAAATTTAACTTTATGGGAAAATATTTTATTTAAGAACCTCTAAGCAAGATCTAAAGAGTTGGAAATATATGCTATATATGATAGAAAATACTTTTCTGCTGTCAAGTTATCTATTCTCCATTAATTGAACTATGAGCTAACTACAATTTGAATAAAAATCCCAACAAGATTTTTCATGGAACTTGAAAGGTGATTCTAAAATTTCCTTGGGAGAGGAGAAGACCAAGTCTATATAAAATAATTTTGAAGAGGAATATAAAAGGATGATGCATTCCTTACAAGTTATACAGATTTATTTAAATGCCAAATATTTAAGAAGGGTAAGGTATCTGCATTATTAAGTATAAAGATATATTAAAATGCTGAAATATTTAAAATTATTAGAGATGATCCAGTGGAATAGAACAGGAAGCCCCCAAAATGTATAGTATCCTTTGAAGCATAGAATTTTTTAATTTTGATAATGCACAATATATTTATTTTTTTCCCCTTGGGCTTTTGGTGTCACATCTAGGAAACCATTGCCAAACATAAGGACGTGAAGATTAACCACTATGTTTTCTTTTATTCTAGGAGTTTTATAGTTTTAACTCTTACATTTAGGTCTCTGATCCATTTTGAGTTAATTTTCACATATGGTGCAAGGTAAAGATCCAATTTCATTATTTTGCATGTGGCTGTCCAGTTGTCCCAGCACAATTTGTTGAAAAGACTGCTATTTTCCCATTAAATTGTTCTGGTACCCTTATCAAAAATTACCTGACCATAAATACCTGCTTTTATTTCTCCACAAAGAGACAAATTAAATTGTTTAGTTATTGGTCCCTTCAGTGTGAAATCAATAGAGCTTGGAGAGTTCCTTAAAAACTTACATTTCTTACAATTTAATACCTATAAGAGCTTTTATTTTCTGAGACACTAGTACTGCCCTTATTATGCCTACATTATTTTATTTACTCCTCAGAGTAACCCTAAAAAATGGGTATTGTTATATGATCACTGTTGATGAGGCAGAGAATATAATGAGTCATAGCAAACACTTAGGGGTCATACCACCTTGGTTGAATTCTGACTTTACCATCACCTTTGTAGCATGGCCAAGGCACTTAAGTTCTTGGTGTTTCAGTTTCCTCATTTGTAAAATAGCACATACCTCATAGGATTTGTGTGAAGATTAAGTAATTTAATATACATAAAACACTTAAATCAGTCCTTGGCTCAAAGAGCTATATAAATGTTATAATTATTTCAAGTATAGGAAGACTTGGATACATAAAATTAGGCCATTTGCTTCAGGTAATTAAATGAGAAATTGATGTATTTTATATAGCAAATGAGCTCTGCTTTTGCTCCTGATCACTCTGCTTTCTGCCTCCCATGATGTTTATTTAGATGATTTTTTTATTGTTTTATGGGTGATTGGCGATGCCTATTCTTAAAATTTCCCAGGTGACAAGGGTTTAAATTTAAATAGAATTTTGGAAAAGTGATCTTCATTTGTCCATGTGTTAGGTTGGTCTCCAAATTGTCTTCTGAGGAATCTTTTGGTCCTGCCCATAGGTACTTTGTTAGCTAACTTGTGTCGAGATGAGATGTGATCCATTCATTTATGTCATTGTCAGACTGTAATTTTATAACCTACTACATGGATGACTGTTATTGTGTTAACCTGTTTTTACCTAACTGATAACATATAATACAGGTTTTCCCCGATATCTGAAAGTAGAGCATTCTTATGAAATATTTTGTTAGATGAAATGATGTAAACTTTAAGACACATCTTGCTAATAGATGAACAAAATAAATCGAGGTAAAGCACAGATGCTCACAGACACAGTTCAAAGCTATGGCAGCCTGATGCTGAGATGCTGACTGTAGTTCCCAGGGAAGGATCTTGGCAGTGCCACTCATGCTGCTTGGGGTGTGAGTTGCCTCTATAAAGGCTCACTGCAAAACAAATGCTGAAGCTCTTTTTACTTTTTGCCTTTTTTCCTGAAAGAGAAAATCCTCTTCTGATTCCTTTTGGTTAGCAAAAACAAGTATTAATGTAGGTCTTTAACAAAACCAAAGTGGTATAAAGCAAACTTTCAAAAAGCAAGGAAGTCTGTATCTGCATGTTAAGTTTTATACAGATAGTGTATACTCAAATCTTAAGTCTTTACTGTTTACCAAAAGCTTTGGGTCAAAAGAGTTCCTGAGAAACATTCAGTCCATCCATTCCTACAGATGTTTATTAATTGTATTATTAATTGTAATTGTAAAATGTATTATTAATTGAAGTCAGATCATCAGAGGACTGTGCCTCTGGTTTGCATTATCATATACCCTTATAAAACCATTTAAAATAGATTTAATTTTGGAATTATGAAAATAAGTTAAGTTGAGGACATATAAGTAAAGTTCTACAAATTCTGTTTTATATATATTATATATATAAAGGATTTTATTCAGCACAACACATGTATTAAATTTGTGACATGTGCCATATATTCTACTAAGTTCTGCATATGCAAAAACAGTCAAGGCATGATCTTACCTCTGAAGGACTCATGGATTTGCAAGGACAGAGTAAACAAATAAGTGCATAAAACTGTTATAGCTGACATGACCACATTATATATCGACAACAGCAAGGTAAAATGAATCAAGAGTTCAATTTCATCTGAAAGGTCTGGAAGGGCTTCATGGCAAAAGGGAAGACATAAAGATAGTAAAGGAAGGTAGATTCATCTTTCTAAAAGGCTTGGATGCAGAAGGAAAGTGATAAGGTGGTGTTATATTGAGGGAAGGGTCAAGTTTTCTTTTGTTTATTTGTTTTGCTTTGTGTGTAATGGGGAAGATTTGAATAGGCTTTAAAGAATGGGGAGAAAACCATTTAAAAGAGAAATACCTGCTTGCTTACCATCTCTCCCCACCTAGAATGGAAGTGGCCATAAATATGGCAAGCTCACATTCCTGGTGCAAGTTGCTAGTGCCAGAGGGAGCAATATGGTCCTTATTCTCAAGTAATTATGGAAATGTTTTTAATCTGTCTGGTGGCTTCCAGAAATACTGGTCAAAGGGCTTGGCTTTATTTAACATAACTTGGAGCATTCCAGGGACCAAGGCCACTTCCTGGATGGCATTTGCTGAGTTTCTAAACATGATAGTATTTGACCATAGCACTATGGGAGAAGTCTAGACAAGTAATAGGCAATTTGGGAAGTTTGAGAAGGAAGAAGTTAGGAAAGGGGAATAAAGGCTTTTTAAAAGTTCCTGTGTCCATTGAGGAATCAAGAAGGACACATACATGAGCTGAGCTGGATATAGGCTCAGAAGAGATGTGAGAATACCCTAAAGTTTCTTCTATGCCTGATCTCCAGGCTCCGCACAACCAAGAAGTGAAGGTGAAAGCAAAGCTGTAAATGGCATAGCTAAGTTTTGAAGGACTGCCCCCACACAGAGCCAATCTGCAAAGACCAGGAGATTTTTTGTCTTTTTCCATTTTTGTTTTTGTTTTTGTTTTGCTAAAAGAATTTGAAAAAAAAAACCCTATCAAAACACTTGGAACACAGAGTTCAGTGGTCATACACAACAAGAATACAGACTTTGCAAAAGTAGTTTGGGAAAGTCAGTAAACCAGATAAACAACAACAACCCACAACAAGTAGCAACAATAAATCCTGTGAAGGGGGAGTTGCCATGTTATATTTTAAATGTCCTGTTTTCAGCAAAAAATTATGAGCCATACAAAGAAATAAGAAAGCCTTCTTTATTCACAGGTAAAAAACAAAATAGAAACTGTCTCTGAGGAAGCACAGGGATTGAATTGACTAAACAAAGACTTTAAATCAACTGTCTTAAAACCAGGGGCAAAGAACTCAGCTAGGCCCACCACCTGTCGCTAAACAGAGAATATCATTAAAGAGATAGAACTTACGAAATGGAACAGAGTACAATGGCATAGGGGAAAGATTTAACCTGATCCAAAAAGGACATTTTTAAAAACTGAGACTGATGTTAAAAGGTGAGGAGGGTTGCATCTACAGAGAAGGTTTAAGAACAGGGTTAGAAAATTAAAGGGATGTCACAACTGAGAGCTTCCTTTGCTCTGAGTCAAGGTCAACTGATGAAAGGAGAGGATAATTTCTATAGGTTTGAGGAAGGTTGAAGATGAACATTCGGATAAAATAATACTTAATATTCAGTTGACACTGGAAATCAGGAATTGAGGTGGTGGGACTCTGAGCCATTGTGATATCTCCTGAACCACCACCGAGTAGGAGCAGAAAGGGAGTGTTGTCATATTGATCCAAAATTCTTGAACTCTTAACCAGTAAAATCTCTTAGTGATTTTTTAATAGTATTTCTTACTAGTATTGTTATCAGGAAAGGGTGCGTTTCCTAAATAATATTTTACTTTTACCTCCAGCTGTCTGCACTGAAAACTTTTTTCATGAGGTGTTAAGATTACAAAACAAATTTCTATTTCACTTCTACAAACTACAAAGAATCATAGGGTATGCATTTCTACAGGTAGATTTTTAATTCTTAGCTTTTCTTGACCAGCTTTCCTATAAAAACATTTCATAAAATTGATATTACTTAGAATTGAGTTCTAGGAATTTTAGCTAGGTAACTAAACACTGCATGCTATATTCTCTTCTTTGACAGACACGAATTACATTAATATTATCCAGTGCTTCTGTGATAAATAATTTAACTACTTTTAAAGCCAGCTTTTCTCATATTTATTTGTTACTGCAAAACATTTTGCAAAAAACAGTGCTGTATGAGATACCAGTCTGAACAATTCTGCCTTAAGCCATTTATTTCATTCTCTTGTGTTTTATATGTTTTTGTTTTGTTTTTTTCTAAAGTGCCTTGAAATCTTTGTCACTTGAGAAAAACCAGGGAGACCAATGGGTCTCTAGATTGAGGGAGGAAGTGCTTTCTTCTGACTCTTATACGTTAGTTTACTCCCAGGATGTTGTCTACCCATTTCATATCAACATCTTCTCTTTTCCCTAATTCATTTAAATGGTGTTTTCCCATTTTGGGGGGTTCATTTGTTTGTTTAATATAGAATATACCAAGAAAGAAACACAAATGACCCATAGGGTGACTGCTTAGTGAACCTCTGATGATATTAACAAACAGGAAATAATATGCTAGGCACTTCTGGAAAGACATTCCAGGTATTACAAAATAATATAATGCTATAAATGTTATCCTTCCTAAAGGAAACCACTGTTAATAGTTTCTTGATTTCAAGATAAAAGCTCATATAGCAGTAAATAAATATACTTAAAAAATAAGCAAACATTATCATACTATGTTGATTTACTAACATGTGGCTTTTCCCCCCTTAAAATACATATAAGGGACTTTTCTGTATAATTATAAAGTATGGCTGCCTCATTGTTTTTATGAGTTACACATCATTAAAGGAAAAAAAAAAACAAACAAACAGAATTAACCACTCCTCTTAAAAACTTGACATAATAGAGTAAATTCTCAGGAATGTAATTCCTAAGTCAAAAAGAATGGACACCCATTTACCTACCACCAGAAATACATGATATTGCCATTTTCTTCTTGTCATCATATTTTGAGGAAGACATTGGGAAACCAGCATATATGCAGTGAGGGTGCTGAAAATGTCAGGAAAATAAGTCACGTGAGAACAGATTAAGAATGGGTTGCTGATCCTCAGGTAAAAAATGCTAGAGAAAATTTATTAATTTGCATTAAAGCGTAAATGAATTCTACTCATCCTACTTAATCTTCCCAGTGTAGTTGTATTTCATAAGAAAACTATTTTAACATGAGCTATTTTCTAATTATGGGATTTTAGGCAGTGTAGGAAATTATTAAGTACAGGTAAAATTTAAAACAAAATGAAAACAAGATTTATCAGAGTTTTTGACTTACAGGGTTCAAGACTCTACCACATTAATCTTATAACAGCTTCCTTCCTGAGTCTATTACTCTTTACCCTCCTTTGAAAGGGAACTATATGAAAGGATTAAAAAAAACTATAGGTGATTTACACTATAGATCAAAATAGTTGATCACTTTATTTTCTAAAGTTGAGTTTTGACAAATGTATCAGGAAAAGAAAGCTCTGAATGAGGGCAAGGAGAGGGGAAAAAGGGTATTCAATTTTGGACCATGACCTCTTTAAGAGAGAGACTGGATTGATCTTGGTGTACCTTTCTGGGGGACAGAAGGCATTATGCAGCCAGAAGGCAGCTATAGAGAATGAATAATTGCCTCAAGAATGAAGCTGAGTCTCATAGAATGGGAGTATGAAAACCTCCTAGTCTCTTTCTCATCTCTTCTTTTCTTTACTGTTTTCTCTTTCTCTCTCTGTCAAAATTAATTCAGTACTATCTTCTTTTTTTTTTTTTTTTTTAACATCTTTATTGGGGTATAATTGCTTTACAATGGTGTGTTAGTTTCTGCTTTATAACAGAGTGAGTCAGTTATACATATATATATGTTCCCATATCTCTTCCCTCTTTGTCTCCCTCCCTCCCCAGAGGTTGTTGGGAAGGTTGTTAAAACCCAAATTTGCAACTGGAATGCTTGCTGAAAGCACCTGGTTACCTCAGCAGTCAATATAAATTACAGAGGCTTTCGTCCTTATCCCCTCCTGGGGCACGTGGAGCACAGCCCTAAGGGAACTCCTATTACTCTTTTTTCCAGTGCTCCAGGAGACGTGCACATCTGTTGTTGACACATGTGGAACCTCAGCTCTCCCACCACCTCTCACACTGTTGATGTGATCATGATATTTTCAAACCTAAGGAAGGACCTCCAGGCAGAAGGAAGACACACCTGACACAATTAAAACCAAAACAGTTGGCACACTGGGATACAGATGAGGAATTTACTGCCTTTCTCTGTACACTCCGAGCTGCTGGATGTTAGTGAAGGGTTAAGCTAAGGACAAAATTAAAGAATTGTATCTGTTTTCTTATTACATGAAGAGGTTGCATCACTTGGTTTTTCCTTAAAATCTCTGACCATAAAATTGTGACCCTTTCCTAATTTACCTGGGCTACTTCAAGTTTACTTTGGGGAACTCCTTTCCACAGACAGATTGACATTGCCTTTTAGGATCTTGCAATGCATGCTGGTTAAGAATCTTAGCCTGGGAACCACCCGGACCTGGGTCTGATACTTGACTCACCGCCTACTTACTAGCTGGGTGACCTCAGGCAAGTAGCTTCCCCTCGGCAAGCCCATCTCCTTATCTGTAAAGCAGGTAGGACACCCCACTGCCAGCCTGGGAGTATTCTTGTGAGGATTCAGAGAGACCTTGGTATCAAGTCTTCCTCTCGGTGACCGACGCATAGTTAAGTACTCAATAGTTTCTTTGTTTTTACCATTGTAATTGTTTTACAAAAGAGAGTCGAACAGATAAAATGCACAAGCTGACCTGTAACATAATTGAAAAACTTAAGGCAATGCACATGTATTTTGGCAGTTTAGAATGTGATAACTGGACAAACGTTTCTTCCTTGTTGAGTGCTCAGCAAAGTCTGCATACTGTGCTATTAGAAATGCCTGTTATAAGGGGAACAGACCTCCACCAGGTTCATAGTATCATTTGAATTTGAAGGCATTCCTTTCTCACAAAAGGAATTGCCATTTGAAAGGACAAGTCCCTATGAGGAGTAGAACAGACAGCAGAAGGTCTTGGCTTTTAGCTGCCTGAGCCATCTCAAATAATTCATCCAGTCTTCTTGACCTCTGCTTCAACCTCTCTGTCCAGGAAAGCAACAGGTATATTGCATGCAAGGAGGTTACTGATTCCTTCAAGTTTGATTTTGGGGTCAGATAGAACTAGCTTCAAATTCTAGCTGCACAGCATGCAAGCTGTGTGGCTAATGATTTTGAGCCCTAGTTTATGCCTCTGGGAGGAGATTAATGGGGTACCTTCCTGATAGGTTTGCTGGGAGGATTAAAAGAGAGCAAATTGCCCAAGCTTTGCAAATGGCAGCTAATAAAATAATGAAAACTTTTTGCTTTCAGAACTCTATCTTAAATTGAGGACTCCAAAGAGCTTCTGTGACTATTATTAATTTTTAATTAAAAGTAAGTTAAAATTTATTTTATTACTATGAGAAACAAAATGAGAAACTTTAAAAATATTTGTGTATTAATTTAAAAATCACAGCAAACTCTTAATATGCTAACATAAAAATACATTTTTAATAAAAAGTAACTTTTTTTAAAAAAAGGAACAAAAGAGAAGACTTCATTAGTTTTTTTTTTTCAAGTCCCTTTAATGTCTTAGTAGGAAGGAGTGGAATTCTCATATCTGCTTCCACTAAAATCTGTTGCAGTATCACACATTACTTAGCTTCTGGAAAACTCCACTTTACACCCTAGATGGAATGAAAGCAGAGAAAAGCAAATAATACCTTGGCATTATAAAAATAGTTTTGACCTCATGGACTCCCTGAAAGGGACTCAGGGACCCCCCACTCTTTGAAAACAACCGACTTGGGACAACTGTCTTTCAAACTCTCAAACTGTAGATGATCCAAAGGCTTATGTAGAAAAAGAATGTTACAATGCATAAGAGAAAGAGAAACATCAAGGCCAAGAATATAGAATATCTGAGTCCCACTGAAGAATTTACTTTTAGAAATAAGCTTGTACTCAAGTACGGGGCAGGAGAACAGCAGGAGCCCGAACATATTTACAGAATCAGGCAAGTATCAGGCAAATATATTCTCCAAACAGACTGGACAAACTTGTGATGCCAGTAATCCAGACATCACAGATCACTGCTTCTATGTCTCTTTCTCCGTTCTCCACCACTCCACACCAGCACTGCAGGAAAATACCCATTTGCTCTCTGGATTATCGAATGTTGTAGTTATACCCCACCAGGGCATGGTGACTCAAACCCAGAAAAACTCATGGGTTTTTCAAACACACAGACCTGGGTTCAAAGGCTCGAATTGCCACTTAAGAGCTATGTAGTCTTGGAAAAGTTACTTAAATTTACTGAATCTCATGTATATGATGGGGATTGTGATGGACTAAAAATGACCATATTCTCTGCAACTCCTCCCATCAAAAGTGTGGAATGCAATGGAATACTACTCAGCCATAAAAAAGAAACCTTACCATTTGCAATAACATGGATGAATCTAGAGGGCATTATACTAAATAAGTCAGACAAAGACAAATACCACATGTGATCTCACTTATATGCAGAATCTAAAAAACTAAACAAAATGAAAACAGACTCATAGATACAGAGAATAAATGGATGGCTGCCAGAGGGGAGGGTGGGTGAAATAGCTGAAGAGGATTAAGAGGTATAAACCTCCAGTTATAAAATAAATAAGCCTGAGGATGGAATGTATAGCACAATAATGGTCAATAATACTGTCATAACTTTGTATGTGGACAGATGGTTACTAGATTTCTCGTGTGATCATTTCATAATGTATGCAAGTCAAATCTCTATGTAGTACACATGAAACTAACATAATATTGTATGTCCACTATCTTTCAATAAGATTTTTTTTAATTAATTAAATTTATTTAACACACATAGAGCTAATTCAAGTAATCTCCTTCTTGAGTGAGCTTTGGAGTTTTTGTCTTCAAGGAATTTGCCCATTTCAAGAAAGTAATCAAATTTTTTAGCAAAGTTGTTTATTATATTCTCTTAATCCTTCTAATGATGTAGATCTCTAGTGATATTTTTTCACTCCTTACACATAATGTATATATTCTACCTTTTTTTTGAATTTTTGAATTTTATTTATTTTTTTATACAGCAAATTCTTATTACTTATTCATTTTATACATATTAGTGTATATACGTCAGTCCCAATCTCCCAATTCATCAATAATGAATCTTTCAATAAGATTTTTTGAAAGTTGAAGTCTATTTTCTCATGTCTTGAATTGGGCTGGCGCTGAGTCTGCATCACTCTATGTGGTCGAAGCGGCAATACTTAACTTTTGAGCATGGTTTCAAGAGGCCCTGCAGCTTCCACACTTACCCTGTGGAACCCTGAGGCCCCCGTGCTGTGATGAAAGATTCCATGGAGGAAGAGGGCCAGCCATCTCTGGTGAGGCCCCAGACATCTTATCCCATCCAGCCTCAGCCAAGCAGCCATATGGAGAGTTCCGGTGAAAACAGCAGAACCACCACCCATTCAGCCCACAGAACTGTGAGAAATGATCATTCTGTTTTAGGCTACTAAATAGATGGGTAGTTTCTAGGGTGACCAATTTGTCCCAGTTTGCCTGGGACTTGCCCACTTTTAGCTGCCAGTCCCACATCCCAAGAAACCCCTCAGCCCTAGTTGGTCACCTATTTGTAGCACAATTGCAAATACCTTACACAGGAATAAGAGCGTTCAACTCAGTGTTTGAGAGAATTAAGTGAAATGATGAGGTAAAGGCAAAATATAGACAGAGCCCATAAAATGAAAGGTTTTGTTTTTCTTTTCAATTTATAAAATAACTTTATAATAATTTATAATTACTCTATCTTTAATAAAATAATATTTCCATAGCTAATTAAAATTTGATCTTTTATCTTTGTCTATAACTGAACTTCTCATTCAGGGCCCTAATTGCTTTTTTTCTTTTTTTAAATTAGTTTATTTATTTTTGGCTGCGTTGGGTCTTCGTTGCTGCACGCGGCTTTCTCTAGTTGCGGCGAGCGGCGGCTACTCTTCGTTGCTATGCGCGGGCTTCTCATTGTGGTGGCTTCTCTTGTTGCGGAGCACGGGCTCTAGGCACGTGGGCTACAGTAGTTGGGGCACATGGGCTCAGTAATTCTGGCTCGCAGGCTCTAGAGCTCAGGCTCAGTAGCTGTGGCGCACGGGCTTAGCTGCTCTGCGGCATGTGGGATCTTCCCGGACCAGGGCTCGAACCCGTGTCCCCTGCATTGGCAGGCGGATTCTGAACCACTGCACCACCAGGGAAGTCCCGGGACCTAATTGCTTTAAATATACCAGAGAGCATTCTCTGCTGGAGAATGCTGCATTTTCAGCTAAGCACGAAGGTAGCAGGCCCCTGGGAAATTATGAACCAAAAAGAGAAAGAAAACATTGGACTTAGCTAAATTCAAACTGGCTGTGAGTTCTCAAAAGAGTATCACTGTTGAAGATGGAAAACACTTAATATTATGTCATTCTGGGTGGGTCTAGAACAGGACCTTTTTTTGGACAATATTTTTCCCCAGGGGCATGTCTAGTGAAAACATAATCCACGGAGATGATCTGCAGATAAGGTCAATGCCATGTGCCCACAAAAAGGCAGAATCTCGGGGGCCTACTGGTTAAGAGAGTTGAAACCTTTGAAACTCTATTTTAGAGCTTTCCTTAGGAAGAAAAGTGGGAGGCTGGGGTGGTGGTGGG
>NW_006794813.1:40539-65900 GCF_000442215.2 Lipotes vexillifer | reverse complement strand
CCGATCCTCTGTGCGGGAATCTCTCCGCTTTGCCCTCCGCGCCCCTGTTGCTGTGCTCTCCTCCGAGGCTCCGAAGCTCCCCGCTCCGCCTCCCGCAATCTCTGCCCACGAAGGGGCTTCCTAGTGTGGAGACCTTTCCTCCTTCACAGCTCCCTCCCACTGGTGCAGGTGCCGTCCCTATTCTATTGTCTCTGTTCTTAATTAATTTTTTCTTTTGCCCTACCCAGATACGTGGGGAGTTTCTTGCCTTTTGGGAGGTCTGAGGTCTTCTGCCAGCATTCAGTAGGTGTTCTGTAGGAGTTGTTCCACATGTAGATGTATTTCTGGTGTATTTGTGGGGAGGAAGGTGATCTCCGCGTCTTACTCCTCCGCCATCTTTCCACCGCCCCCGGAATACAACTTCTTAAGCACGCATAGAACATTCACAGAAACTGATTACATGTTAGATAAAAAAGAAATCATTAGTATATTCAATAAAGTATATTGAAATATTATAAACAATAATTTAGTCACAATGTAACAAAATTAGAAATTAGCATCAACATTTTTAAAAAGGACCTGAACAGAATATTCCCTAGGTCCATCCACATTGCTGCAAATGGCAGAATTTCATTCTTTTTCCTGGATGAGTAATACTCCATTGTATAAATACACCACATCTTCCTTATCCATTTGTTGTTGTTGGACACTTAGGTTTCTTTCATATCTTGACCATTGTAAATAGTGCAGATATGAACATTGAGGTGTATGCATTTTTTGAATTAGTATTTTTTTTCTGCACATATACCCAGGAGTGGAATTGCTTGGTCATATTGTAGTTCTATTTTTAGTTCTTTGAGAAACCTTCATACTGTTTTCCATAGTGACTGTACCAATTTACATTCCCACCAACAGTGTACAAGTGTTTCCTTTTCTCCACATACTCTCCAAGATTTGTTATTTGTAAATTTTTGATGATAACCATTATGATAGTTGTGAGGTGATATCTCATTGTTTTTTTGATTTTCATTTCTCTAATAATCAGTGATGTTGAGTATATTTTCATGTGCCTGTTGGTCATCTGTATATCTTCTTTGGAAAAATGTTTATGCAGGTCTTCCATTTTTTGATAGGGTTGTTTGATTCCTTTTTGATACAGGGCTGTATGGGCTGTTTAAATATTTGGATATTAACCCCTTGTTACCACACACCGAGGAAAGATGTGACTTGTATCCACATCAAATCCAGCTCTCCAACCAGAGGCACTGGGCACACACAATTTGTATACGGAGGCTCTCACAAATGAACACTCTATCAAGACTGCAACAAGTAACTGTTTTACCTAAATTTATAAAGACAGAGAAAGCTATACAAAATGAAGAGGCAGAGTAACTGTTCTCAATTGAGAGCAAGAGAAAACCCCTGAAAAATAATGAAACAGAAATAAACGATCTACCAGATAAAGAATTCAAAACATTGGTAACAAAAGTGTTAGCTGAATTAGGGAAAAGGATTGATGTAAACAGTGAATGTTTCAACAAAGAACTAGAAAATATAAAAAAGATCCAATCAAAAATGAATAATTCAGTAACTGATTTAAAAACATACACACACACTATAAGGAATGAACAACAGACTGATACAGAAGAACACATATGTTATCTGAAGATAGAATAATAATAACACCCAATCAGAAGAGAAGATAGAAAAGCAAATTTAAAAAAAGAAAAGCAACTTAAGAGATCTCTGAAATAACAGTAAATGTACCAAAATTCACATCATAGGGGTCCCAGAAGGAAAAGAGAAAGAGAAGCAGATCAAAAATGTATTTGAAGAAATTATAACTGAAAACTGCACAAACCTGAAGAAGGAAACAGATATCCAGGTACAGGAAGAACAGAGGGTCCCAAACAAGATGAACCCAAACAGACCCACAAAAAGACATATTATAATTAAAATGTCAAAGTTTAAAGGTAAAGAGGGAACTCTAAAGGCAGCAAGAGAAAACCAAAGATTCATATACAAGGGAATTTCTTTAAGGTTATCAGCTGATTTCTCTGTAGAAACTTTGCAGGTCAGAAGGGAGTGGCTTATTATATACAAAGTGCTGAAGGGGCGAAGCTTGCAACCTAGGATACTCTAATCAGAAAGTTTATTATTTAGAGTAGAAGGAGGGATAAAGAACTTCTTGGACAAGCAAAAACTACAGGAGTTCAAAATACTAAATCGACCATTAAGGAAATGTTAGAGGGTCTTCTATAAGTGCCAAAGAATTAAAAGTCTATAGGAAAGGTAAAATTCCAATGGGAAATGTAAATATATAGTAAGGATCTCCAATCAACCATTTAATTATCCAGTACATAGATTAAATAACAAAAAAAATGTAAAATCAACTGTAACTACAATAAACTGTTAAGAGATAAGCCTAAAGATGTAAAATATGACATCAAAAACACAAAATGTTGGGGAGGGAAGTAAAAATATATCCTTTAGAATGTGTTTGAAGTGAAATGACTACCAGTTTTAAAAAAGTTGATATAATTATGTCATCATATAAGATCCCTATGGTAACTACAAATCTAAAACATACAATAGATACACAAAGACTAAAAGGAAGGGACACAAGCATACTACTAGAGAAAATTTTCAAACCACAAGGTAAGAAACAAAAAGAATAAATGAACAGAGAACTACAAAAATAACCAGAAAACAATTAATAAAATGGCAATAAGTACATAACTTTCAAAGATTAGTTTAAATGTTAATGGACTAAATGCTCCAATCAAAGGCATAGGGTGGCTGATTGGATTAAAAAACAAGACTCTTCAATATGTTGCCTACAAGAGACTCAATTCAATGCTAAGAGAGCACACAGCCTGAAAGTGAGGGGATGGAAAAAGATATTTCATACAAACAGAAATGTTGAGAAAGCAGGGGTAGCAAAACTTGTATCAGACAAAATTAACTTTAAAACAAAGGTTATACAATGGAGAAAAGACAGCCTCTTCAGTAAGTGGTGCTGGGAAAACTGGACAGCTACATTTAAAAGAATGAAATTAGAACACTCCCTAACACCACACACAAAGATAAACTCAAAATGGATTAAAGACCTAAATGTAAGGCCAGACACTATAAAAATCTTAAAGGAAAACATAGGCAGAACATTCTATGATATAAATCACAGCAAGATCCTTTTTGACCCACCTCCTAGAGAAATGGAAATAAAAACAAAAATAAACAAATGGGAACTAGTGAAACTTAAAAGCTTTTGCACACAAAGGAAACCATAAACAATACCAAAAGACAACACTCAGAATGGGAGAAAGTATTGCAAATGAAACAACTGACAAAGGATTAATCTCCAAAATTTACAAGCAGCTCATGCAGCTCAATATCAAAAAAAACAAGCAACCCCATCCAAAAATGGGCAGAAGACCTAAACAGACATTTCTCCAAAGAAGATATACAGATTGCCAACAAACACATGAAAGGATGCTCAACATCATTAATCATTAGAGAAATGCAAATCAAAACTACAATGAGATATCAACTCACACTGGTCAGAATGGCCATCATCAAAAAATCTACAAACAGTAAATGCTGGAGAGGGTGTGGAGAAAGCGGAACCCTCTTGCACTCTTGGTGGGAATGTAAATTGATATAGCCACTATGGAGAACAGTATGGAGGTTCCTTACAAAACTAAAAATAGAACTACCATATGACCCATCAATCCCACTACTGGGCATATACCCTGAAAAAACCATAATTCAAAAAGAGTCATGTACCACGATATTCATTGCAGCTCTATTTACAATAACCAGGACATGCATGGAAGCTACCTAAATGTCCATCAACAGATGAATGGATAAAGAAGATGTGACACATATATACAATGGAATATTACTCAGCCATCAAAAGGAACAATATTGAGTTCTTTGTAGTGAGGTGTATGGACCTAAAGTCTGTCATACAGAGTGAAGTAAGTCAGAAAGAGAAAAACAAATACTGTATGCTAACACATAAATATGGAATCTAAAAAAAAAAAAAAAAAAGTTCATGAAGAACCTAGGGGCAAGATGGGAATAAAGATGCAGACCTACTAGAGAATGGACTTGAGGTTACAGGGAGGGGGAAGAGTAAGATGGGATGAAGTGAGAGAGTGGCATGGACATATATACACTACCAAATGTAAAATAGATAGCTAGTGAGAAGCAGCCGCATAGCACAGGGAGATCAGCTCGGTGCTTTGTGACCTAGAGGAGTGAGATAGGGAGGGTGGGAGGGAGGGAGATGTAAGAGCAAAGAGATATGGGGATATATGTATATGTATAACATTCACTTTGTTATAAAGCAGAAACTAACACACCATTGTAAAGCAATTATACTCCAATAAATATGTTTAAAAGAAAAACAAAGGTCATAACAAACGATAAAGAAGGGTGTTATATGATGATAAGTGGATCAATACAAGAAGAGAATATTATACTGTTAACATCTATGCACCCAATACAGGAGCACCTAAATATATAAAACAAATACTAACACATATGAAGGGAGAAGTTTACAATAATACAATAATAGTAGGAGATTTTAACACCTCACTTACATCAATGAACTGATCATCCAGACAGAAGATTAATGCAAAATTGGTCTTTAATGACATAATAGACCAGTTGAATTTAATAGATATCTACAGTGCATTATATCCAAAAACAGCAGAATACACATTCTTTTTAAGTGCACATGGAATGTTCTTCAGGATAGATCACGTTAGGCCAAAAAACAAGTCTCAATAAATTTAAGAGGATAGAAATCATATCAAGTATTTTTTTTATCACAATGGTAGGAAACTAGCAATCAATTACAGAAAGAAAAATGGGAAAAGAACAAACACTTGGAGACTAAAGAGCATGCTACTAAAAAAACTGTGGTTTAATAATGAAATCAAAGAGGAAACCAGAAAATAGCTTAAGACAATTAAAAATGAAAAAGCAGCACACCAAAAATCTATAGGATGCAGCAAAAGTAGTTCTAAAGGAACATTACAGTGATACAGGCCTTCCTCAAGAAGCAAGAAAAATCTCAAATAAATAACCTAAGCTACAACCTAAAAGAATTAGAAAAAGAAGAAAAAACAAAGTCCAAAATCAGCAGAAGGAAGGAAATTAAAGAAAGATTGAGAGAAAATAAATAATATAGAGAACAAAAAACAATAGAAAAGATTAATGAAACCAAGAACTCTTTTTTCAGATGATAAATGACATTGATAAACTTTTATCCAGGCTCACCAAGATGAAAAGAGAGAGGACCCAAATAAATAAAATAAGAAATGAGGAGGAGAAATAACAACTGATACCACAGAGAAACAAAGAATCATAAGGGAATACTTTGAATGGTTGTATGCCAAAAAAAGTGGATAATCTAGAAGAAATGGACAAATTTATAGAAACATATAGCCTGCCAAGATGAATCTAGAAGAAATGGACAATTTGAACAGACCAATCACTAGTAGGAAAATTAAATTTGTAATAAAAAACTCCCAGAAAGAAGAGTCCAGACAGCTTCACAGGGGAAGTCTACGAAACACTTAAAGAACTAATCCCTATCCTTCTCAAACTACTCTAAAAAAATTGAAGATGACAGAACACTTCCAAATTTATTCTACAAGGCCACAATTACCCTGATACCAAAACCAGACAAAGACACTACAAAAAAATTAAATTACAGGCCAATATCTTTGATGGATACAGACAAAAAAACGCTCAACAAAATATTAGGAAACTGAACCCAACAATATATTAAAAGGATCATACACCATAATCATGTTGCATTTATTCCAGGGACACAAGCATGGTTCAACATTCACAAATCAATCAATTTGTTACACCAAACTAATAAAAGAATAAAAACCCATGACCAGGCTTCCCTGGTGGCACAGTGGTTGAGTCTGCCTGCCGATGCAGGGGACACGAGTTCCTGCCCCGGTCCGGGAGGATCCCACATGCCATGGAGTGACTAGGCCCGTGAGCCATGGCCGCTGAGCCTGCGTGTCTGGAGCCAGTGCTCTGCAACGGGGGAGGCCACAACAGTGAGAGGCCCGTGTACTGCAAAAATAAATAAATAAATAAATAAAAATAAAAATAAATGAAAATCCATGATCATCTCAATACACACAGAAAAACCATTTGACAAAATTCAACATCCATTCATGTTAAAAATGGTCATCAAAATGGGTACAGAGGGAACATATCTCCATATAATAAAGTCCATTTATGACAAACCCACAGTTAATGTCATATTCAATGGTGTAGAGCTAAAAGCATTTCCTCTAAATTCAGGTACAAAACAAGGATCCCCACTCTCACCACTTCTATTGAACAAAGTACTAGAATTCCCATCCACAGAAATCAGAAAAGAAAAAGAAATAAAAAAAACATCCAGACTGGAAGAAAAGAAGTAAAACTATCACTATTTGCAGATGACATGATACTTTATATGGAAATCCCTAAAAACTATTAGAACTAAGAAATGAATTCAGACAAGTTGTGGGATATGAGGTTAATATACAGAAGTCTATTGCTTTTCTACACACTAATAATAAAATACCGGAAAGAAATTTTTAAAAAAGACAATCATTTAAAATCACATCAAAATAATAAAATATCTATGAATAAACTTAACTACCGTGGTGAAAGATCTATACTTTGAAAACTATAAAGCACTGATGAAGGAAATTGAAGATAACACAAAGATATGGAAAGATATTCCATGCTCTCAGATTGTAATAATTAATATTGTTACAAAGGCCATACTAGCCAAAGCAACCTATAGATTTAAAGCAATTAATGCATTAATGCAATTTAATGCAATTTAATGCATTAAATCTATAGATTTAATGCAATTAAAATACCCTTGACCTTTTTCACAGGACTTGAACAAATAATCCTAAAATTTATATGGAACAACAAAAGACCCAGAATTGCCAAAGCAATCCTGGGGAAAAAGAACAAAGCTAGAGCTATCACCCTCCCAGACTTCAGACTATACCTCAAAGCTACAGTAATCAAAACAGCATGGTATTGGCATACTTTACATTTGTATTGGCTGGAGTAATGGTTAGCGATCTGTAGAGTAGGTTACCAAAAATAAAACTGAATACCTGTTAGGTATAATTAATAGGGTCATCTTTATAGTTTACACAAGTTAGTCCTAAAACTGTAACAACTCAGGTTGATTTGACTGGACTGAATTATGTAAGTCATCATAAAGTATCATAGTGGGAGAAACATTATAGATTTTTTGCTTCTCAATACTCACTGATTGGTAGAATCAGATTGCAGTTGATCCTCTTAAATGATTTTATCTAATCCAACAATTATATTTTATGGGAGAAATGCAGAGATACTGAGCAAATTATCAAAAGTTTCACAGCTGAATAATGGCAGAACCAGGACTAGAACTAAGATCACCTATCTCTCAGGTCAGTGCCACATTGTCTTCAGTTTATTTATGTGCATTTGGCATCAGTAACTCAAAACAGTTATATGACAGCTAAAGGCTCAGCTGATATTTCCATGAGTATAGCAATTTATTAACTACTTTCCTGTTATTTTGGTTATTTTAGACACAGGTTCAAACTGTCAAAATATATGATTGATTTCCTATAAAGCAAGATCACACAGAAATTTGGGGAAGAATCTCTCCAAGAATAATCAATCCATTACCTAACTTTCACTGAGTACTTATCAAACTGTTATAATGCATGTTAATAATGATTTGAAAAGTCATATACTAGTTCTAGTTTTAAGGAAAGGGCTGAAGTGTGATCTATCAGTTGCAGCTTGAAGGAAATATTTGTGGTCAGTATTTTAGTGGGAAATCACTGAGGGCAATGGCATGGAATTACTTTGCCCTGTTAATAGAAAAACACTTAGTTGTATAGAACTGAAAATCCAGTCATGCTGCCTTCTTCGGGCCTCCCTGGTGGCACAGTGGTTAAGAATCTGCCTGCCAATGCAGGGGACATGGGTTCGAGCCCTGGGCTAGGAAGATCCCACATGGCGTGGAGCAACTAGGCCCATGCACTTCAACTACTGAGCCTGTGCTCTAGACCCTGCAAGCCACACCTACTGAGCCCAAGTGCCACAACTACTGAGCCTGCATGCCTAGAGCCCATGCTCTGCAACAAGAGAAGCCACTGCAATGAAAAGACCACACACTGCAACAAAGAGTAGCCCCCACTCACTGCAACTAGAGAAATCCCGTGTGCAGCAACAGACCCAATGCAGCCAAAAATAAATAAATAAATAAATAAATAAATAAATAAATAAATAAATAAATAAATGATAAATTTTTTTAAAAAGTTAGAGATGGATCCAGCTATAGAGCCTGAATCACAAAGAATTATAGGTTTTGTTCACAAAGCTGCTTGGAATTGCATTTACATAGTAACAAGTGATGTATTGTGCTGAGGTCAAGAAAGCATCTACTCTCCCTGCACCTTGAAGAGGACAATGTCCCTGAGCACGTCCTTGTACCTGTTGGAAATCATTTGGAATCTACTCTCACAACTTTGTTCCAAGCCAGAAATTGGGGTTTGCACTTCTAATTCTAGGGCTGAGGTTTGTTTTCAAGACAGTATACCGTCTCTTTTGGGATTAATCACCTGATATATTTGATACTTGTATTGTTTCCTATCACTCTTTGGGAATGAACCTCTAATCCTTTGATGCTTGCCACTAAGAACTTCTTGCAATAACTATATTTCTATTTAATGTTATTGTCCTTTATGCTGCCTGGGACAGAACTTCCTTTCAATTACTCCCTGTTTCAGCTACGGGAGTCTTAACTAGTGCATTGTCTTCAGGATAAATTGTGAAATCATTGACCTTAGGGTGAATGTCTCTGTATGAGTGGTGTGTGGGTAAGGATGTGTATCCTACCTGCCTATGCTGAGACATTGTTGTGATCACATAAACATCTGGCTGTAGTCATGTCCCAGGAGCTAGAGGTTGCCAACCAGAAGGCTGGGACTGTTGCACTTGAGGCAACTTCTGCAGGTTTCCTCAAACTTCCTAAATCCTTCCCTTCTAATATATTAGGAGATTTCAGAAATTCTCTTCAAGCTATCAGGACGATTTCCAATCTTGGAAATGGACTGGCTTAAACTCTTTCTTCCCCTTTCGTCCAATATGGGGAAAACCAATTTGAAATCACAAAGAAAAGGTCTTTTTTTTTTTTAATTGGAGTATAGTTGACTTACAATGTTGTGTTAGTTTCATGTGTACAGCAAAGTGATTCAGTTATACATAGATATATATTCATTCTTTTTTAGATTGTTTTCTCCTATAGGTTATCACAGAATATTGAGTAAAGTTCCCTGTGCTATATAGTAGGTCCTTGTTGGTTATCTATCTTATATATAGTTGTGTGCGTATGTTCACCCCAAGCTCCTGATTTATCTCTCCCTCCCATGTTTGCCCTTTGGTAACCATAAGTTTGTTTTTGATATCTATAAGTCTGTTTCTGTTTTGTAAATAAGTTCATTTGTATAAATTTTAAAAGATTAGATTTCACATATAAGTGATAGCATACCAAAGAAAACATAAGCAATAGTATGAATTTCTGCTTTCCTGGCCACATAAGAAGTGGAAATTCCCTGGTCATACCCTCTTGCTCCATCCACTTTGCTGGAATCAAATAACCTCAGGTTTCTTCTAAGAGCACATCTAATGGGACATCACAGGGGGTGACTTCCATGCACATTGAGAATCAGTCCTCTTACTTAACCTTGGGAGAAACTGTTTTCTCTTTGTCACCATGTGGAGAGATTTCCTATAACTGTATCATTAAAAAAATGGAAGCTATATATACCTGGTGCCAGGAAAGTTACCTTGTGCTCCTGCTCAGACATATCAATGTCACCTCTGATGCTGAGGTTTCTCTTTGATCCCAAAGATCAAAATAAGAAAGATCAAGTACACTGTACACAACAGTGCCTATAGGCCAATGTGGAGGGCACTATGGGTGGTGTCAACACTGTCACCATAGCCCAGCCACTAAGACCCCAGCCGCACTAATATCATTATGATGGCCACAGTTGTCATCAGAATTGCAGTTGGTGTCTATGCTCTCAGGCTTTTATGGAATTTGCTGGCAAACACTCCTTTAACTTATTCATTTCTTAAAGACCTCTTTGAAACGTGTCAGAGTTTTCCCATTGCTCTTAGGAGCAGAATCATTAGTGCTAGACCTTGTCAGTTTTTCTCCTCAGTGCCTCTCCATTACCCAACAGAGGGCTAAGCCCATGACACAAATGATCGGTACATGTTTTTTGCGTTTATGAATTAAATCATCTACTGTAGGATTCACCTATGTGTCTACGGGATTGGTTACTCTATGAGGTGCAACCCTATATTTAAAATTGTCCTTCTCTTCAGAGTTTGATCCATTGTTCTCATCTCAAACTTCAACAAGGAGTTTTTCTCAAAACAGTAGGCACACTGGCAGTCTGTCCCTGTAGTTCTCCAGACGTACCTGGGTCTTAATTTGGAAGGATATCAGGTTTAAGTGGTAACAAGTGATATATTATTGATGTACATGTCTGCTTCCCTCATAACAATCCAAATTTCTTGAGGTTTTCAATTTCTCGTATTCCTGTGCCCATGTGGCTAAATAAATTAAATGTGTGGTGTGTGTGAGGTATATGTATGTGTGTGTGTCCGTTTGTGTAGCTTCATTCCCATGATAGGTCATGTCCTTGAAGCTTTCTTTACTAAATGCTGAATAAAGTGAGAAATTAGGCCACAGTAATTTGAGACCTGCCCAGGTGGTCCTGTCTCACATGCTATATTCAACATGTCACTCTAGATTTGGTGTAGAAACCCATATTTCATTACTTTATTTAGCTGCTTGGAGGGAGAGGTATATGAAATGAAACATTCTAAACTCGAAACCCATCTTTATCCTAGTATATATCTCCATAGGTTTCCACTTATAAGTTGAAATATGAAAAAATCTTACTGTAGAGTTCCAGGCAACCTGGCTTTTAGATGATTGCAGGGACTGTGGTCATGAACCTCAGCCTCACTGATATCATGGAAAGACCTGAGATAGAAGTATAGCTGAGACTGACCTTTAGATTCAACTACATGAAATAAAAGATTTTTTTTTCAATTATTTTCTTTGGCTTCTGTTAGTTTTTATTCTTTCTTTACTTTCTCATTTTTAGTTTTCTCTTTCACCCTCACAAGCAAGAGTCTACAACTGCAGAATACTTATTTTGGGCAAACCCTATTGGATGCTTTTTAAATAAAGAAATGGGTGAGAAATGGTGAACCCTTAACATCAAGAAGCTTATAATAAAAAATGTGTGTGCAAAAATGTGTGTGTGTGTGTGTGTGTGTGTGTGTGTGTGTGTGTGTGTGTGTGTGTGTGTGTTGCTCTGGGGTGGGGCATGAAGAAAGAAAGGAAACCAATGAATAAAGAAAAATAATTGTAGCCCAGTAACAGGAAGTTTCTATTGGGGAATTATGCAACTAGCTTACAGAAATACAGGAAGCTTTGTGCCTAAATTTCCATACATATAGAATGAGAAAGTAGGACTAGAAAGGTTTCCTCACTGGTTTCCCTGTCTCCTATTTCATCCCTGTCTAGGCTCTTTTCTCTGTTTTCAGAACATTATTTCTTAAATTCAATTCTCACTTCATCACTTCCTTGATCAATGAGTTTCAGGATAAAGTCCCTAGCTCAAAATAATTTTGTCTCTCCTCTCTCTCTAACTCCTGTTTTCAAATGTGGCTATAGCCTTTCAATCATGATCCCTAACTCCCACTTAGCTTTTTCATAGATAGCATTTATATATGCTGTTCTCCTGCCTGGAGTGCCCTCTAAGTTTTATCCGTTGCTAACGTCTACTAATTTTTAAATTATCATTGGAGGCGAAAAATACACTTTGCTTATTCTCCTTCATAAGAATACTGGTTAGCTGTTTCTTTCCTGTATTCCTATAACTCAGCATATTTAAATTTTCACTGAACATCAAGGACTTGTATTAGCTATAGCAAATGACTATTTAATATTTTTAAACTAAGTTATTATTATTCACTTTATTATTGCTTTATTTTTAAAGACTAGCCACCATTAACTGAGCTCCTGCTATGTGTAAGTAAGAGAAAATATAGCAGTCTACACTGTAACATGCAGTTATAAGGGCTGGGAATTTCACATATGAATTCTGAAGAGCCTTTATTAAGCTATATTTTTTGGTTTGATTTACTTTCAATCACTCTCTTTAGTTGGCTAGGGTAACCTATTTCATTTAAGATCTAACACCAGGGGGCTGGAGGGAGGGAGAAGGGGAGAGCTAGGAGTAGAAAAGATCTGAATACTGTGTCAGAGTGGGAAAAAGAACCATCAAAATTTCTTCACCACTCATACCCCCACTTCCCTGTAGGAAGACCTCAGCTGAGGTACCAGAGGAAGGCCTGTGAACTTAGGCGCATGGGCTAGGAATGTAAAGATGCATAAAAACATGACCAACCCCAGAGGCTCGAGTCCTTGTCTGCCACTCCCTTTAGAGACTGTAATACACTGGCTGTGAAGCAAATCTGGTGATGGGAGGCCCGCTTTCCTCTGTGAGACCTGCCAGGTAAATCCTTTGTAATTGCCTATGGTTTGACCTGAAATATCATACATAGTTTTTTTTTTTTTTGGGGGGGGTGGTGGTTTAAACTTGGCATTGACATATATACGCTACCAAATGTAAAATAGATAGCTAGTGGGAAGCAGCTGCATAGCACAGGGAGATCAGCTCCGTGCTTTGTGACCACCTAGAGGGGTGGGTTAGGGAGGGTGGGAGGGAGGAACAAAGAGGGAGGGGATAAGGGGATATATGTATATGTATAGCTGATTCACTTTGTTATACAGCAGAAACTAACACAACATTGTAAAGAAATTATACTCCAATAAAGATGTTAACAAAATAGTTTAAACCCATACATAGTTTTTAAACCAGGAGTTTTATTACTCTACTCTTTATTGAGTTCTTTCCAAGCACTCCTTTTGTGCAACATGCTTATGTTGGCTTCAGGAGACACTAAGCAGTAATTGGTTCATATCTCTTCTATCTTTTCTACAATAATGCAGCTTTCTCTTCTTGTGCTGCCACTAATGCAGGTAGCCAGCAATATTCTTTCATATGTACTCTCTTTCAATGATGGGGTTTTCAGGATTTCATAGCTCAAGGTCTAGGGTGGTCCCACTGAAGCCTTTCACCTTTACCTTGATGTAAGAGGGAAGCACCCATTCCCATTCCCCATAAGAGGGGTTATTATGTCACAGTACTGCAAATTTTCCAAAGAAATTCTTGATCTGAGTTTCTTTATCTTCAACAATTCTATAACTATGAAATGCATATAGGTCTAAGTGATATCAAAACCCAGTTTTTGGTTATTTTCTTTGCAAGTCCTACATAGTATGTAAAGTCCATATTTTAAAATATTGCCACGTTATTTTATGTTCACACTGACACATAAGGGTAGCACGAAAGACCCCAAATAGCCAAAACAATCTTGAAAAAGAAGAACAGAACTGGAAATCACACTCCCTGACTTCAGACTATGTTCATCCTTTTGGGAAGCTGACTAAAACTGAAATAAAGTATAAGATTTCCATTACACTTAAAGCACTGCTGAGAAGGAAATAATGTAATTATTCATTCTTGATTTTATAGTTGAAAAAAATAAGGGCCAAAGAAGTGCAATAATGTTTGAATCATTATTACACATATTATCAGGATGCTGGAAAATTATTTATAATTAATTCTAGCAGTCATCCCCATACAAGTTTAACTAACAATATAATTTGAGGGAGAACAAATAAGGACTTTGAGCCTCAGGTTTTTCATTTTTAACCTAATTTTCTTTTAATATTAAATAAAATAATGAAAGTAAATTTGCTAGCATGGGGCTGATCCATTGTGTGTCCAGAAAGTATAGACACTGTCCTTTCTTTACTACTTTTCTTCAGGTTGCCTCTCTAAATCCACATATATTTCTAAAAATTTATAATATAACTTTAAAATAAAATAAAAATCACTTAACTTTTTTTTTCCTTTGAAATTAGGGTAAATTTTGAGACTCCTTATTCTAATGTAGGTCCTGGGGAAGGAAGAAGATAACCTAGAGGGGGAATTATTGCATCTCAATGTGAAGAGAGGAGGAAAAATTATGCAACAAATCATGTGTGGGTGAGACACTAAAAGAGGAAATGGAGGCCTGGGATGGAGAGACAAATAGCAGTTAAAGGAAAAGATCTTCATGTAGCACTGAAAATATAAACTGGTGGAGAGATCAAGGGTCTCAGGCAACTAATAATTAATCTATAAGCATGGCTTGATTTGTAAATAAATAACCTGGAACAACATTAACTTGACCAGTTAGAGCTCTGAACACACAGCTGCAGTTAAAAAACTAGAAAATATTAGACAAGACAGCTGAAGAATGACAGTGCCTGGAAGGAGCCAAGTGCATCATTTACTGAGTATATGACTTACATGCACTATAAGCAAATGCCATATCTCAGTAAATGGGAGTAAATTTATCCTATCGGAAGGTCAAGATTATTTTTGGTTTTACAATTCTCACTGCTGGCTTGTTGAGAAAGGATTTTGTAAAAATTACTGCCCACTGGGAAATTTCAGGTTTGTAAAATATCTGGTGATTATCTCAGAAGAAAGATGCAATTCCAATGTGAAATTTATTCTGAGCTTGTATCACTCCTGGTCCTAAGTTCCTCCCCATATATAATTAGGCACATCAGGAATAGCAAATTATATCTTCCTGCAATGCCAATTTCTCTGTCTTCTTGATCAAATACCTACTATTATTCACTATAACAGTAAGCCATGCCTGACATCTCTTTTGAAACACTCAATAAAATGTCATGCTAGTTCTGATGAAGCTGTATTTCCTTATATTCCTCATCTTTTTTCCTGTTTCAATCAGAGATGTTATTTCATCAGTGGTGGTGGGACCAGTGGACTCAAGTGCTGATTCAAGGATCAGTTATTGGTTTAACTTGGAATCAGGCATGCTTGTACATATGGATGAAGTATGGGGGAGAAATAAATTTGTACTTGATTTGTAAAGGTTCTATATCATCATTGGGCAATGCTGCAGAGAATTAGCTTGGGTCCAAACTGATTTCAAGTCAAAGTATCCCCAGAGCCAACTCAGAGGTGGATCTTTAGGACTGAGGGTTCTGCTCTAAGAGGCCAGGTTCCAAAGTTCTGATATGGATATCTGAAATAAAAATCTCAATGTATTTTCTTAATAGAAGAATAGAAAGAAGCACAAACTAAGAGATAGAATGATAGAAATTACTCAATTTGAAAAACAGAGTGAAAATAAACTGCAAAAATAAGAGACTCAGGGTCTTGTGGGACTGTAACAAAAATGTAGCAATATTTGTGTCATCAAGGTTTCAAAAAAAGAGGGGTGAAAGAGCAGGGTTGGAAAAGGATTCAAAGAAATTATGGTTGAAATTTCCCCAAATTTGGCTAGTCATAAATGTACAGATTCAAAAATTGAGTGAATTTCCAAAGAGGAGAAATTAAGGAAATTCATATCAAGTCACCTTATAGTCAAATTTTATAAACTAAAGAAAAATCTTGATTAAGTGTGAGAAAAACATCTTACTTATAGGAAAAAGATTTGAATGACAGTAGATTTTCCACCAGAGTCCATGAAGACTAGAAGGAATTGGCAAAACAGTTTTCACATGCTGAAAGAAAAAAAAATCTGTCAACAAGAATTCTGTATCCAGCAAAAGTAACATTCACGAAGAGGGGAAAATCAAGATATTATCACAAGAAGGAAAACTAAGGGAATTAGTTGTCAGCAGAACTACCATGAAAGAATGGCTAAAGGAAGTTATCTAGACTGGAAGAAAGAGAGAAAAAAGAAATCTTGGAACTTCAGAAAGGAATAAGAAACATGATAAACAAAAATATGGATAAATATAATGGACTGATTTTTGCATTTGAGTTTTCTAATTTATATTTGATGATGAAGGAAAAATATAACACTGCTGGATATGGTTCTAAATATAAAAAGAGGAAATATTAAATACAATTTAATTATAAACAAGGCATGGTAAATGGATGTAAAAGGGTGTAAGATTTCCCCACTTCACTTGAACTGTTAAAATAATGACATGAGTAGGCTTGGATAAGCTATGTATATATAATATAAACCAAGGCAACTTCTAAAACAGCTACACAAAACACTACATGTAAATTGAAATGGAATTCTAAAATATGTCAACAAATTCATATGAAGGAACTAAAGAGACAAAAAAAGAGTAAATATTTTAATAAACCAGAAAGAACAAAGGGAAAACAAAATGGCAGATTTAAACCCTAACCTATCAATAATTGCATTATTGATGCAAATGGTGTAAATACAGGAATTAAAACACAGAGATTAAAAGTGAGGATTGAAAAAAATGGCCCACCTATAAGATGTCTTGATGTCAACAAGAAGCTCACTTCAAATATAATGATATAGGTAGGTTGAAAATAAAAATATGTGTGTTAATTTCCTAGGAGTTCTATACCAAAGTACCAAAAATTAACTGGATTAAAACAGCAGAAATTTATTGATTTATCATTTTGAAGGCCAAAAATCTGAAATTAAGGTGTTGGCAGGGCTGTTCTTCCTCTAAAATCTATAGAGAAGCATCCTCTTTTGCTTCATCCAGCTTCTAGTGGCTCCAGGTATTCCTTGGCTTGAGGACATATCTCCAATCTCTGCCTCTGTCTTCACATGTTCTTTTCCTGTGTCCTTCTCTTCTGTTTGTTATTTGATTTAGGGTACACACAGATAATCCAGGATTATCTCATCTCAATATGCTTAACTTCATTACATCTGCAAAGATTCTTTTTCCAAATAAAGTCACATTCAGTTTTCAGGGTATGGGCTTATCTTTTGATGACCACTATTCAACCCATTTTAGGATGGAGAAATATATATCATGTCAACATTAACAATAGAAAACAGGAATGGCTATATTTATATCAGCTAAATTAGATTTTAGAGCAAAGATAATTACTGGAGAATACAGGACTACATAAAATGATACAAGAAGTCAATCTCCAAAAAGACATCATTGACCCTAAATGTGTATGTACTAAACAACATAGCTGAAAAATACATGAAGCAAAAGTAATAAAACCTAAATGATAAATAGACAAATCCCAATTATATTTGGAGACTTCAACTACTCTCTATCAATTATTGTTGGAAAAACAAGGTGGAAAATAATCAAGAAAGTAGAGTAACTACACAACACCATAATCCAACAATATCTAATCAATATTTATGAAATATTCCACCCAATAACAGCTAAATACACATTATTTTAAATTATCCAAAGAACATAAACCAAGATGTATTACATCCTGGGCCATAAAACAGCACCAACAATTTTGTAGGAATTGAAATCACAGAACATGTTTTCTGTCAAAATAGAATTATATTAGAATTCGAAAAAGGATAATAAGAAAATCTGCAAACAATTGGAAACTAAACAACACCTTCATAAATAATCCAAGTTTCAAGGGAAATAAAAAATGCATTGAAGTGAATTAAAATACAACCTATTAATTTTTTTGGAACACAGCTAAAGCACTAATCAGAGAAAAATTTATAACAATACATGCATATACTTGATAATAAAAATGTCATTTATCTATAGCTAAGCTCCTACCTAAAGAACCTATAAAAAAGGGCAAAATAAAACCTAGACAAGCAGAAAGAAGAAAAGAAGAAAGCAGGAATTATTAGAAATAAAACAATAATGAATGTAAAAAGAACACAATGAATAAATCAATTAAAAAATTCTTTAAAATACTTATAAAATTCACAAACTTCTAACAAGACTGACAAAGAGAAAAAGAGAGAAGACACAACTTACCAGTATCAGGAATGAAACAGGTATCACTACAGATATTGCCGCTATTGAAAGGATAAGGAAATATTATGAACAACTTTACTCATATGACATTGACATTCATAGATAGATCTGTGGACCAATTCCTTGAAAAACACACACTACCACAATTTACTCAATATGAAATGGATTATTTAAATAGCTCTAAACTGTTAAGGGAATGTAACTCAAGTTTAAATACTCTTACTTAAAAATCTCTTGACTAAAATGGTATCACTTAACAAGTCTTTCAAATGCTAAAAAAAATTCAGAGTGTTACACATCTTTTCTAGAAAATTGAAGAGCAGTGAACACTTCTCAATTAATTTAATAAAGCAAACATTATCCTGTTAACAAAATGAGATTAAAACCAAAAAAATGGCAGCTCACCAATACCCTTAATGCATATAGGTGTAAATATCCTTAAAAAAATATAATCAAATGTAATTAATCAATATACAAATATTTACACACCAACCAAGAGGAGATTATTCCAGGAGTGCAAAGCTACCTCAATACTGGAAAATCAATTAATGTAATCCACCATAGTAACCATGGTTAACATATTAACTCCATTTTAATAGGTTAATGAAGAAAATTTTTATGATCAATTTTATCAAAAAAGAAAAAGCTTTTGATAAAATTTAGCACCCATTCACAATTTTTAAAAAGTTCAGAAAAATAAGAAGAGAGTTACTTTTAAAACTGATAAAGAACATTTCCAAAAAAAGAAAAAAATCCATAAGAAGCCTACAGCTAATGGTACATTGAATGATGAAATAGTGAATATTTTCTCTCTAAGATCAGGAAGAAGGCAAGGATGTCCATTCTCACTGCTCTTAATCAACATGGGCTAGAAGTTCTATTCAGCACAACTAGACAAGAAAAGAAAGTAACAAATATATTTATTGGAAAGGAAGAAATAAGTTGTCCCTACTTGTGGATATCATGAATGCCTATGTAGAATACCCCAAGGAATCTGCCAAAAAGAATATTCTTCCTAGAACTAAGAAGTGGGCTAAGCAATGTCCAGGATTCAGGATCAACATACAAAAATATAAATCAATTATATTTCTACATACTAGCATAAATACATGAAAACCAAAATTAAAAATACAGCACCGTTTACAATGTCTCAAAAATGATCTATGAAGGTATACATCCAACAAAACATGAACAGGTCATTTATGCTCAAAACTACAAACGCTGATGAAAGAAATCAAATAAAGTGTAAACAAATGGAGAGACATATCTCCATATCTTGATGGAATTCATGGTTTAGAAGATTCATTACAATAATGATGTTTATTCTCCCAAATTAATGTACAGGTTTGACATAATTCCCAGCAAGATTCTTTTTGTGGATATAGACAATATTATTCTAAAATTTATACAAATAGGAAAATGGATTAAAATACCAAAATCAATATTAAAAAAAATAATAAAGTGGGAGAAATCAACATACCCTATTTTAAGACTGTGTGATATTGGGAGAAGGGTAGATTCATACCTCAATGTAATGAACTAGAGAATGTAGAAAGATACCCAGAAATATACCCAATTGATTTCTGAGAAATATGCAACAGCAATCAACTGAGGAAAGACAGCCTTTTCAACAAATGTTGCTGGAGCAACTGGACAACCATGGGTAAAAACAAAGCAAAGCAAAACAAAAACAAATAAGGCCACTTGGAGCTGTCTCACCCTTTATACAAAAAAATTAACTCAAGATAAATTTTAGATTTAAAATGTAAAACTAAAAAACTTGTAGAGAAAAACTTATATAAGAGAAAGTCTTTGGAACACAGGGCTGGGTAACAATTTTCAAATGTGACACTAAAAGCACAATCAATAGAAAAAAAAATGGGAAAATTGAACTCCAATAAAGTTAAAAAAAAAAAAAATTCCCTCTGCAAAATAGATGGTTAGGATGGTAAAAAGACAAACTACAGACTGGGAGCAAATATTTGCAAACCACATATCTGACAAAAGACTAAACTAGAATATACAAATAACTTTCAAAACTCAACACTAATAAAATAAACAATTCAGGAAATGTGCAAACAGTAGGAAGAAATATTCACTGAAGAGGATGTAAAGATGGCAAATAAGTACATAAAAAGTTGTTCAAGATCATAAAGGAAATGTAAATTAAAACCACAATGAGATATCATTATACATGTGTCAGAATGGCTAAATTAAAAAAAAAAATACTGAGAACACCAAATCCTGGCAAATATGCAGAGAAACGGATCATTTCTTACATTACTGGTGGTAATGTAAAATAGCACAGCAACTCTAGAAGACGGTTTGGCAGTTTCTTATAAAACTAAGTATACAGCTAACATATAATGTAACAATCACAAACTTCTGGGCATTTATCCTAGAGAACTGAAAACATTAACACCTGTATATAAATGTTTATTGCAGCTTTATTTGTAATAGCCACAAACGAAACAACCCAGATGTCTTTCAACCTATGAATAGTTAAACAAACTGTAGTATATCCATTCCAAAGACTACTACTCAGTAATAAAAAATAACAAACCATTGACACCTACAGCAACCTGAATGAGAATTATGCTGGGTAAAAAAAAAAAAAAAAAAAAAAAAAAGACATTCTCAAAAAGTTACATACTGTATTATTCTACCTAATAACATTAAAAAAAAAGAGAAAATGACAGAAATGGAAGCTGGATTATTGGTTGCCATGCATTAAAGAAGGGTTAGGGGCATGAGGAAAATGGGCATGGTTATAAAAGTGCAAGGTGAGTGATCCTTGTTGTGATGGAAATGTTGTGTATCTTGACAGTATCAATGCCAATGCCTTAGTTATGACATTGTATTATAGTTTTGCATGATGGTATCATATGGGGAAAACTGGACAAAGGGTACATGTGCTCTGTGTGTATTATTTCCTATAACTAGATATGAATCTACAACTTTCTCAAAATAATTTTAATTTTAAAACATGTAATGAGTATGGTCAATTGATCTTTGACAAAAGAGCAAAGACAATACAATAGAGAAATGATAATTTTTTCAACATATGGTACTGGATCAAATTAACATCCACATACAAAAAAAAAATGAATCTAGGCACAGATCTTACACCCTACAAGAATGTTAACTCAAAACGGATTATAGGTCTAAATGTAAAATGCAAAAGTATAAAACTTCTAGAAGACAACTGGAGAAAATCTAGATGAACTTGGGTATGGCAATGACTTTTAAAATATAATACCAAAGGTCTATGAAACAAATAATTGATAAGCTGGATTTCATTAAAATGAAAAACTTTTGCTCTATGAAAGACACTGTCATGACAAGCCACATATTGGGAGAAAATGCATAAGACAAATCTGATAAAAGACAGTTATTCAAAATATAAACAGAATTCTTAAAATGCAACAATAAGAAAAAACAACACAATTAAAAACAGGTAAAAGACACCTTATCAAAGAATATGTCAGATGGCAAGAAAGCATATGAAATGATGGTTCACATCATATGTCATTAGACATACACAAAACAACAATGAGATAACACTACACACCTGTTAGAAAGGCCAGAATCTGTAACACTGACAACACTAAATACTGGTAAGGATGTAGACAAACAGGAACTTATTCATTTCAGGTGGGAATGCAAAATGATACAGCCACTTTGGAACATGATTGAAACATGATTTCCAGTTTGGAAGTCTCCTACAAGACTAAACTTACTCTTACCAAACACATGACCCACCAATCATGTTCCTTGGTATTTACCCAAATCAACTGAAAATTTATGTACTAACAAAAACTTGCACATGAATATTTATAGAAATATTTATAACTTCCAAAATTTGGAAGCGAACCAAGATGTCCTTTAGTATATGAATGAATAAACAAACTGTGCCACATCCAGGCAATGGACTATTATTTAGTGCAAAAAAGAAATAAACTAGCAAGCTGTGAAATGGCATGGAGGAAACTTAAATGCATATTAGTAAAAGAAGCCAACCTGTAAAGTTTACATACTATGATTCCAACTACATGAAAGTCTAGAAGAAAAGGAAAAAACATGAAAATAGTAAAAAGATCAGTGGCTGTCATGGGTTGGGTGGGGGAGAGAAGATTTTGAGCACAGAGACTTTTTAGGGCAGTCAAACTTCTGTGTGATACAATAATGATGGATACATGTCATTATACTTTTGTCAAAACTCATACAATGTACAACACCAAGAGTGAACCCTAATGTCAAAACTCTGAGCTCTGGGTGATTATGATGTGTCAATATAGGCTTATCAGTTATAAAAAATGTTCCACTCTAGTATGGTATGTTCATAGTGGGGTGTCTGTGCATGTGAGTGGACAGGTTATAGGGGAACTCTGTACTTTCTGCTCAATTCTGCTATGAACGTGAAACTGCTCTAAAAATGTAAAGTCTGTTTGAAAGGGAAAAAGAAGTGAAATGAGCTACTTAACTTTTTTTTTCCTTTTGTTAAGCTTTTACAAACATTATCAATACTAAGAAACAGTTCATACCAAGTAACTGTTGATAGCCCAGTTCTAAATTAACTTCATTTTCTGCCAAAGACTATAATTCCCTCATATTTTAAATTCTCATATTTCTAACTCTTCTACTGTATATTATATTTTTTCTAAATTAAATCTAATTGGTTGGACAGAATTTAGTCAGCTTTCCCATCATGTGTCTGTGGGTGGTTATAGGGACAATTTTGATATGCATTTCATCAAAAAAATATTCAATCTTTGGGCAGTTCTACCTAAGTCATAACCTGCCATTTTAAAAGTTAGGGAATTTTCAATAATTTTGACTTAGGTGTTTTATTTTTTGTTAGCTCAATAATGTGTATACTAAATGTTCCTTGTTCAATATGATTTTTGCACCTTGTTACAATCTATGAAGTAGATAAGGTATTTATTTATATCATATCCTTTCTCACTGTATTTAGCATTGAATTAATAATTATATGTTGGATATTCTTAAGCAGTGATGATTTTTTTATTACTTTTTCATGTCTTATATGTTTAGCCATTCTTACATCAGATTTTCAAATCATCTCTTCAAACCTAGATGTTTCCTTTAGTTCTCTGTAACATCTGTTCTGTAGATTCCATGATAAGTATTATCTTAGTTAAATATTGGATACATAATATTCTTTATGTACCTCCTGTCAATATCCTATTCTGCTTTAATTGTCATCACTGAATAGCATCAATGGCTTATTTTTATTCAAGTATATTGTAAATCCTAATCATTACATGCATGATATTTTTGTGTGGAAGTGACAATTTGAGTTAGTTTAATCAAAAAGTTTCTATTCACAAATAACTTTATTGGACAAATTTTCCCTTCAATAGTAGTTGTGAAACAGATAACAAAATTAACATGTATATACACATATATGTATATATTATATTATGCTATATGGTATAATATTACATATTATAATATAAAATATGTATACTATTGTAATATTATATATATGTGTGTGTGTATACATACATATATGTATGTATGTATATATATACATACATACATATATATATATACATACATATACATATATATATATATATAATAGAAAATCCTGGTGCTACAATTTATTTTTCCATTTGAAAACTATTTGGCATAAGGTAAATTACTGCAATTGTTAACTTGGATACTATTGGATTTTACAAGAAACATTTCACACTGTCAAACGGATGTGAAGAATGCATTCTACAATATGAGACTATATAATTAACCTAAATTATGCAGACTAAGATCATTACCCACTACAGTAAAGCACCTTTTAAAATATTTCTTATCAAATATGCTAATTTCCTGTATGTAATTCTCTTTCTCTCTCAATGGGAATGTCAAGGCTATATTTTTGCTTCTGAGTTGTAAATTTTATGTTAATCATTCTCTTTTAAATTCTTATCACTTTGATAAAAATGGGAGTTCATTTGCTAAAGAATATGAAATTGCACAAATTTTATTTGACCTCTTCAGGTTGTATATTAGATAAGAGTATTTTTTTTTTTAAGTATTGTTCCTTTTTTTTAAGATTTTTTTTTAATGTGGACAATTTAAAAAGTCTTTAATAAATTTGTTACAATATAGCTTATGTTTAATGTTTTGGTTTTTTGGCTTGAGGCATGTGGCATCTTAGCTCCCGACCAGGGATTGAACCTGCACCCCCTGCACTGGAAGGCAAAGTCTTAACCACTGGACCACCAGGGAAGTCCCATGAGAGTATTTTTATTGATCATTTTCACTTTTCACAATCACATTTCAGTAATTGTCTTTTTTTTTTCAAAATTTGTTATCTTGCAGTTCTGGATATCCAAAGTCCAAAATCAGTACCACTGGTCTAAAATCAAAGTGTCACCAGGCTGGTTCCTTCAGGCAAACTCTAGGAAAGAATTGCTTCCTTACCTTTTCCAGTTTCTAGATGCCACCTACCTTCTTTGGCTCATGGTCTCTTCCTAAATCTTCAAAGCCAGAAAGGTAGCATCTGACTTATTTTCCATCATCACATCTCTTTCTCTGAACAAACCCAGGAAAGTTTTTTAAAGATTCATGTAATTTGGTTGAGCCCACCTGAGTAAATCTGGGTAATCTCCACATCTCAAGGTCTCTACCCTTAATCACTTCTGCAAAGAACCTTTGGATGTATAAGGAAACACATTCACATGTTCCAGGGATTCAGATTCAGATATCTTGGGGACAATTATTCTGTCTCCCACAAAGAAAAAAAGATATTACAGAGGTGTGTCAGGTAATTAATTAATGAAAATGTTACACCGTTTTTCTGGATTTTGTGACGTTTGCTAGTTGTCCTTTAATATTTGTAATTTATTGCACTATCTCTTCTCATTCATTCTCACAAATACATATTCTCTTTGTTACCTAATAATGTATTTGCAACTTTGTATTCTTTTTCTTAAGTCTCCCCCAAGTAATTAAATCTTAATTCCTTAAATGAGGAATCTGTAATGTCCTGTTCGAGAATTTGCATAAAGAGTATGCTCGGTAGAAGGTAGGTCACTTTAGTGGTTTCACATTGTATTGGCTTTCTATTACTGCATAATAGATTACCACGAATTTAGAAACAAAAAGGCATGTATTTATTATCTCATTGTTTCTGTGGGTCAGGGATCTGGGCAGGCTTATCTGGACCTTTTTGCTTCAGGGCTTTGCAAGAGTCATCAAGAGTTGTGGTTTCATCTCAAAGTACCCTTGGAGAAGGATCTGCTTCCAAACTCATGGATCTCCCAAGCTCTATGTTCCTTTTCATCATACAAGTGAGGGATTCAGCTTCTTGTTGACTTTCAACTGGGGCCAACCTCAGTTCCTTGCCACATGGGCATCTCCACCATGACTAGCAAGGGAA
>NW_006794813.1:34602-40529 GCF_000442215.2 Lipotes vexillifer | reverse complement strand
GGAAAGAGTCTCCTATCAAGATGAGCTTTACAGTTTTATGTAATAGAATGAAGGAAGTGACATTGTCACCTTTGCTGTGTCCTGTTGGCTAAAACAAGTCTCAGGTCTCAACTGGAAAAGAGAGGAGATTGCACAAGGGCAGGGGATTGTGTGCATCACCTTAGAGCCTGTCCTTCACAGATGACTTCTTTGAAGCTTTTGTATTTCTTTATCCTTTTCTGCCTTTTTTCTTTTCAGAACTACATTTTCTATTTTAAATTCTATCATAACTTCAACTTTTACTAATTTTCAATAAGAAAATTATTTTTAAAATGCAACTGTATTTGAATGTATGTTCACTAAAATTAAATTAAAATTGGTATATCAACTAAATTTAAATTATCTTCATACAGTTTCAATGCTCTTTTTTTTGTAAATTATTGAAAACTATGTATTAAAATTAAAACGTAGAATATAAATTATGTTTAGTAATGTCAAAAATTTAAATCAAAATAATTGAAATAGAGCTGTCATTTTAGTTCATTTTAAAGAAAATATAATTGAATTATATTAAATAAAAATGAAATTATAACTATGTGATATTCAATATATTTGTAGATAGTATAAACAATAGATATTTTATTCATGCATTTAACATTTTTACCTACATATTTACAAGGTTAAAGTTAAATGTCAATTTTAGAATAGTGCAGAATGTTCCTTAGCTGTTATGTCCAATTGGTGAAAATACTGTACCTTTCAAACCTTGAATTTGACCAGGAAAAGATGTAATAGAGTGGATTGTGAGCTAAGAAATTATACTTCTTTATGCAAAATTATATTGCCATCATACTGAGAAAAAGGATAGAAAAATTAATTTATTACCAAGAGCTTCCTCTTCTCAAAACTTTTTTCACTTAGACACAATGTCTCTCTCCAGCGTTGGAAGTTGAACAGCACAGACCCCTTTATGGCAGTGGGATACAGTTACCTCTGTTTTCGTCATGGGTCTTGAGCCAAGAGAGCAGATGTTTTGGGTTTTGGATCATACATTGTTAGTCCTGATTTATCCTTCTGTTCTCTAATAATTTTATTTATTTTAACTTATTAATGACAATACAATTTAATAATTTCATTTATAATTTGTCAATATGTGGGGCCTGGAGTAAAAGCCTCTTTCCTTGATATAAGTGTGATACTGACAAAGGCCACCAGGAAAAGATTCTGCAAAGCCACAGACATTTCCTTCTGCTGAAAGGATGAGTTCATAAATTGGGGTGGTCCAGCAATTTTCCCCACAAGTAGACCCATGGCTGGGGAAAACCAAAGAGCTCTGGAAAACAGAGGAATTTACCTTCTATGGGCCTTAGTGTTCGCATCTTTTAAAAGCAAATGTGATGATATGGTGAAGATATATATTCAACAAGAATACACTTCAGATAAAACAAAAACTTGTAAAATGAAGAGTGATGGTGAATTTGTGATCCCATCAAACTCTGCCAAACTATTGTTCTTGACAGAAATACAAAAAAGGCTGATATTTCTCTTCGATTACTTCAATTTCCCTTTTCTATGTTATTGCTTTGTTTTCCACATGGCAGGGATCTCAACTTTGTTAGGAGCCACAAGTCTATGAATATTTCAAAAGTTTCTCTTTCATCTTCTACACCAAATCCTATTTTCAGGAAATAAACTGATTAGCAATTTCATCCTCAGGAGACATGAATACAAGAGATTATGATGTTCCCATTTTCAAAGGACTTTGCATTTTCAAAGGCGTATCCCTAAGCCAAGAAATAAATTTCTAATGTTTGAATCTTGGGCTTCAGGGAGTGAGTAGAAAAAGCTTTATTTGGGGAAAGAGAATGGAAGTTCTTAATCTGCTGAAGTGACTCCTCAGTGCTTTTTCTGATCATTTCTGAGCTTGACTTAGTCATAGCTCACTATTAAGAACATTCATCAATCAATACATGACCCTACTCCTTAATGGTGAAACTCTGTTAAGTTTCCATGACAAAATTCATATAGTATTTGAGACTATAAAAGTTTCTTGTCAGGCATCTCTCACAAGAGAAGAGAGAGATTTGTGGGAGGTTGAGGATGTACAGAGTATAATCAGGTATGTTGGTAGCTGCCCACCCTGTAGAAGTCTGAGTCCTTCTGTGCAGAGGCTCTATAATCCCCTAGTGTGTTCTGAATTTCAAGTAGTCCTTTCCCTCATGGATTTTTCAGCAGACCTTTGATGCTGGTCTGGTTTATACTCCAGGAGCTAGGCAAAATATAGCATTAAGCAATCAGAGTGCCACTATTCTCTGCTCTGTGCCTTTCCTATAAGAGAAAAATGGCAGAGGCATGTGAATTGGAAAAGTAAGAAAAAAAAAATCTAAAGAACTTTAAGTTACTCTAGAGGACTGTTCCATTCTAATAAGACATTTTTTGTCTATTTTCCACTATATTCTATTGTAGCTTTGCCTATTCTCAGGGAATAATCACTCTAGGACATTGCCATCAGTAATAACCACTGAAGTAGAGAGTAGGAACCACTCAAAGACCCGCACAACAAACTAACTCTGGCCCCTTCTTAGGTTTGGACAGTCTACATGTGATTCTGTTGTCTCTTTCATTTTTTTCCCTTTAGTTAGTCCTTTACAAACATAATGGGAAGGAGAAATGTATACCTTATTTTCTGAAAGATCTGGAAACAGAATAAAGCAAAACTTCAAAACTGTGAAAATCAGACTTGATTTTTTTTTCATACAGCAGGCTCTTATCTATTTTATGCATATTAGTGTAAATGTGTCAATTTTAAAAATTAGATGTAGTTTTAATATGTGAGCATGACACTGATGTTACTCTAGGGAAGTCCGTTACATAGCAACAAAATTCTCCCCATAATATTATTCTCCTATCTACCAGTTGATACCTATATTCTACGCCTTGAATCTAATTTGGTACTTATACACACACCTCATAGGCAACTGCTACCTTGACTTCTAACACTGAGATTTGTTTGAATTTTATATAAATGGAATCATATGTATTTTTAGTGTATGACTTTCTTTATTCAAAATTATGTTTGTTGATTATTCCTTACTGTTGCTTGTAGTTATAAAGTGTTACTTTATTCACTGTACAGTAATCCATTGCATAAAACTAAAGATGGGTTTTGAAAGAGAGAAAGTGGGAGAAAATTGAGTGTGAGGCTTTCTAGTTCAGGGAAGTGTATGGATGCTTGGTTCTTCTTAGGGGTCTTTACTGCATTCTGGTATTCGAACATGGAGAGACCTCTCTACTACCTTTGTTTGGAAAGATGCCTACTATTGGCAATCTTGGGAAGTGTGATGTGTCAGGGATGCATGCCACAGCTGGACAAAGGGTCCTCTAACTGGGCTATCTCACATTTCTCTTCTCAGTAATGTAAAACTCACCACTGGAGCATACACCAATATCAGTAACTCCGAATTTGGGGTTAGCTTCTACTAATGATAGATTTTATCAAGTGAAAGATGAAAAAATCCAAATGGAGGAATTAGACATTTTCTGTTAGTTTATAAAACTAAAATCTCAACTGTTAGTACAGAACTATGTACTTCATTAAGTATTTTCATATGCAATATTAGGGGGAGAGAATAGAATGAATGGGAGATTCAGGTCCAGATGGCTTATAGTTTGAATTCACTGAAGCTCACTTAGCCTTGCTTTTGTCAGTTCTGGAATGAAGATACACAATTCTCTGATCTAATGAAGGGCGAGAGCTCCCACAGTGGTCAATATTATTGCTTCTGCCTGTGTCTACCTGCATGGCAACATTTGGAGACAGGCAGCTTGCGTTTTTAATCCATATTTTACTGATATCAACATTGAAACTTAGAGAGGATATTGTCCAAGGCTATTCAGCCTGTAATTGGAAGGTCTAAGGTCTGAGACTTTGGTTTATAGCTTAGTCTTTTCCTTTCTATCTGCCCAGCCCCCCTTTGATAGAACCCACAGCATCTCCTATTTGAGACAAATAAAGCCTCATGTTAATGGCACAAATTTATTATTATTATTTTTTCTGATTGGGCACAATGCCCTGAAAATTTCTTATTAATCTGGTGAACAAGGCTGTGCAACACCAGATGTCTTAAAGTTCTCTCTCCCTTCTCCCTTCCTCTCCCAGACCTTGTTTAAACCTAGAACAACACTTTGGAAACAGTGCACATGTGCTGTATTATGACCAGTAAGAGTGAGGCTGTATAGCCCTGGTTCCCTGTAGTTGTCTGGATATCAACACGTTCCAGGCACCAAACTCCCTCCAGGTGGCAGTGTGCTCCAGTAAAGTCCTGAGATGGGACACATCACAGAAGAAAATGACACTGACTGTGTTTTACTAAATAAGTTTTGCTACTTTAAAAATGTTATCAAAGGTAGTCTCTGCCCCATCTCTACTGACACAATCATTTTTCTACTGTGGCTGCAGCTTGAGGAGGAAATAATGACCCAGTGTATATAGTGCATAGAACTTCAGCCTGGGAGTCAGACCAAGTCTGGGTAATGGCTCTGCTATTGTCTCTCTGAGTGATTTGAAGTCTGGGTTTATTTGATGCCTTATTCTAACATGTGATGCTAATCTTGAGACCTAGGGCAGTATCTTTAGTTTGGGGAATTATGTTGGCACCCTTAGTTTGTGTATCTGTGAAATAAGGGTGTATATAATATGATACCCAAGGTCAATTACAGATGTTTATATTCTGAGACATGATAATGCACTTATAAAATAGTCCCATATCAATTTACAGTTTCAATTAAAATGACATGTTCTAGGAGGGGAATTTGAGATAATCATTTTAAAAATGTTATTATATTTTCTTGATTTTAAAATGTCTGTGATATTAAGAAATGCCATTGTTTATAACAGCTTTCCAGGCAAAAAGTACACTCTTGAAAATAAAATATATTCTCCAGCTGGCAGCATTACCTATTTACACAATTAATATGACTTTAGATCTTCACTACCACACCCTAGAATCCAACATTACTTAGCATCTAAGATTTCTTCACATTCAGGTTCTAAAACAAACTCACTTTTGATTCTTTGCAATTTTGAGTGACAACATGAGTACATACAGGCTTTTTAGTTGATTTGTGATGGTGACCATTTTATACCAATACAATTAACAAAATCACTCTTGTAGTAAAATGAAAAGGATTGAAGTTTTATGTCCATTTCTAAGTTGAGTAAAATAATAGTTCTTTTTTTCCCCTAAATTGAATTATACATCACTGAAAATTAAACAGCTTTTCTTGAGAGGTCACTGGGAACTTTTGACGGATTTTCTATGCCTTTCTAATAGTAATTCACTATGTGAGAATGAGGCGTGCCAATCTCTCCAATTTCGCAAATGCTTGATCTACCCTGAAAGGTTTGACAGTTATAATAGCCTTTAATTGCAGTGCCTGACACGTGTCAGGAAACACATTTTTATAAATGTCTTAATACATAGCTTGGTGGGTCTAGTCTTCTAAAGTCCTATGAAGTAATTGCTTTTACTTCATAAGATATTTTGTAAATTAATTATTCTTCCAGTGCTACAGATTTGGTTTCCTTTTAAAAAGAAAACTTTCTTGCTACTTTAATTCTATGGGGGTTTTTTTTTGCATTTATAGTATATTTTATATATTCTATCTGTAGTGTCACATCTTAGTGTAATTTTTGTAAAATATTTTCAGTGATGATGAAATTCAAATCTAAGTTACAATTCAGTTGCATGTATTGACAGCTGTGAAAATAGCTGAACTGAGGCAATAATCTCAGAAGCAGATACCTTTTTAACATGGCACAATTAATACATGCTGAGCACTGAGGCCTACTTTAGCACTTAAATCTTATTTCTAGGGTGGGGAAGATTATTTTGACAGAAACTTAGAGATGCATACTGATTCAGTTATAGTTAAAATATAGGGGAAAG
>NW_006794813.1:15769-34541 GCF_000442215.2 Lipotes vexillifer | reverse complement strand
GGAAAGAGTATTTTTAAATCAAGAAACTACATGTATCTATGAATGCATGCACAAGTGGGACATATTTACTTCTTCTTCTTACTATTATTATATTTAAGCAAATAATACTTTAACCATAACATGGATGCTAATTTTGAATAGGGCAATGTAGCAAGTGCCTGAGAGTTAACAGGGCAGGGATCTCTCCAGACAAAATAGAGAGAGATTCAATTTATCTTTGATACATGTATTCTTACTATAAAATCTTTGCCATGACCTCTTCCATGAACTATGCATATTCCTTCTCTAAAAACGTCTTTCACAGATTTCAGGGTTTCACTTTTTAAGTCATGAAATGCACAACTACCCAGAAACTCTGTGTAGAACTAGACTTGGAGTCAAATAGATTCAGAACTCAGTAGCTGATATTGTTTTATTTAACATATACTTCCTTTTAAGCTGTGATTCTTCATACTTGGCTAGTATATATTTTTCAGATTTCCAATATGCTGTTTCTTCAGTAAACACTTATTCTCAATCCTAAAAAAAAGTTAATAAGCTTAAAAAATTAGGATACATAATTAATAGTTCAAATGAAAACAAAAACCACAAGGCAAGTTAGATGAGATATACAATATCATGGACCTAAAAAAAGAGGAATTGCCTCATCTTTTATCTTGTAGTCCCTGCCTTCCCAGGTTTAGACAATGTCTCACCTTCAACTCACAATTTCTGAACTTTTGTTAAATGTAATTTCAAGATGCCTGAAAGTATTTATATAGTTCACACCTAGCCCCCTTAGCAGGAGAAGAGAAATGGCTGTTTCCAGAGTGATCGATGCCATGCTGATTAATCCTTCACAAAAAAACAGAAGCTAAGGGGAAACTATGTAAATCAGGTCTGTTTGTTTTTGCTTTTTAAATTACAGTGGAAATAAATGAAGAGCACTCAAATGAGAGCAAGCAGAGGGTATTTATTTGGAGCTTGCTATATAATAAGGGAGTCAGCCATCACGACTTGAAATTGATAGAGATGCAAAGGCCAGCAAAGGAGTGAGAAAGCTTTATAGTGAGAAAGGGGAAGACTTCAAGTATGCCCTGATTGGAGGCTGTTGGCATGAGGAAGCTGGAGGCAAGTGAACTGTTAGTGGGGCATCCTATGTGATTGGTTTTAAAGTGTGTGGATTTCTCTGGTCCTGAGTTTGAATTATGGGCAAAAATTATGGAAGCTGGCAGTCATTGACCATGCCCTGAGCATTCTGGGTATATTGCTTGCAAAGGTTATAGTAGTTTTGCTTCCTGGTCTGACTGCTGCAGAGGTTATGGGTCAGAATTCTACTGTCATTTGTGCTCTGACCTTTGTCTACTTGTATATTCAGTCTCTCATCCATGTCCATATAATTTAAAACCTGCCAAAAATTTCCCACAATAACTTTGATACTGTATGTGATAAAGGTAAAACAAATAACCCACACACTTTTCAACCAATCTGTTTCAAATTTTCTTCAGAAGTGTTTGTTTTGTCGGGTATAAAGGACTGGAGATTGGAATGCAATTTTATTTATAAATGATCATAATTAAGATTCAGTAAAATACACAGTTGCACAGTTAACACTCCCATGCTCAACTAAAACACTATATCTGAAACTTTCCTGGAATAATATGCAGTGCATGTTTTTTTCTGGTAATCAAAAGAGGATATTTTTATATAACAGATCCAGTGAAACTGAATAGAAGCATAGGAAGGGACATGGACACTTAGGACTGGGGTGGATCTTAGTGACCCTCTAAATTGGAAGAAGATTAAGTAACATATTCAAATGATCACAGCCCAGTTCGTAGCAGGGTTGATGTCATTCTTCATATCAGTCTACTGTGGGGATCAGCAAACATTTTCTGTAAAGGACGAGATACTGTCTGTTGCATATTAGTATTACATTTTTTTAAACATCTTTATTGGAGTATAATTGCTTTATGATGGTGTGTTAGTTTCTGCTTTACAACAAAATGAATCAGTTATATATATACATATGTTCCCATATCTCTTCCCTCTTGCGTCTCCCTCCCTCCTACCCTCCCTATCCCACCCCTGCAGGCGGTCACAAAGCACCAAGCTGATCTCCCTGTGCTATGCAGCTGCTTCCCACTAGATATCTACCTTACGTTTGGTAGTGTATATATGTCCATGCCTCTCTCTCGCTTAGTCACAGCTTACCCTTCCCCCTCCCCATATCCTCAAGTCCATTCTCTAGTAGGTCTGTGTCTTTATTCCTGTCTTATCCTTAGGTTCTTCATGACATTTTTTTTTTCTTAAATTCCATAAATATGTGTTAGCATACGGTATTTGTCTTTCTCTTTCTGACTTACTTCACTCTGTATGACAGACTCTAGGTCTATCCACCTCACTAAAAATAGCTCAATTTCATTTCTTTTTATGGCTGAGTAATATTCCATTGTATATATGTGCCACATCTTCTTTATCCATTCATCCGATGATGGACACTTAGGTTGTTTCCATCTCCGGGCTTGCACATTAGTATTACTTTTCATACATCCCTTCAGAAATGGAAAAAACTATTCTTAGCTAGTAAGTTGTGCAAAAAAACACTATAATTTGTTGAATCCTGGTCTAGTATACTAAATAATTAAAGACCATGTAAGGAGAGCAAAAACAAAGTTTCCAGTTGATTCTTACTCTCCACTCCCAAAATTGAACACCAGAAAACCCCACTGAAAACAGAAAAGCAAAGCTAAGTTTATTGAACGTACTGCAGTAAGGGAGACACCCACCTTGATGGTTCTTATGTGTCTCTGAAGGGAGAAATGTAGAAGAGGATATGTATTGGATTAAGGCTTGAGTAGGGTCATATTCACCTAAAACACCAAAAGATAAGTCTTGGAAGGCAAGAAACTGTCTGAGATCAGGTAGAGTTTATAACAAAACAACTTTGAAATTGTAGTACAAGGTGAGAATGTAATTATTGACAAACAAACTGTTATGCTTAATAAGTAATCTGCTTAGTTTGTTGAGTTTTATCTTCCAGTAACAGGTATTTCTTGAATCAAATAGCTAAGTATTTTTTTCTTTTTTCTTGATTCCAGTATCGTTCAGCAAAATGAGAAAAAACATGGTTTGTTACAGATTTGGTAGCATAGGTAGCATAGGATAGGTGCATAAGGTCATGTTGACTTCAGTTCTCACTACCAAAACATAATTTAGTTATAAAAATTAACTTGAAAATGGGCAAGCCATATATTTGTCTCCAGTGCCTAACAGTAGTGCCTTGCACCGTGTAGAAAAATGATGAAAAAATACTGAATGTAACTATATGATTTCAATTTTTAATTCAAAAGGATTTAATTAGCTAAAATCAGTGATTATATGTTCCATCACCTTGAACTAAAGGCTTTGTAAATAGTAATAAAGTAGATGGAATTAAATGAGCAGTAGTTAACTTCTTACCTAACAGCATTTCTATTTTAACCTGGAGTTTACTGGGAAAAAATTCTCCTTCTAGTATCCTGGGTCTGTTTTTGTCTAATTATCTCTTCCGTTTTGAGACTGAAGTATTCTAGCTCCACTTGTGATAACATCTGTAAAAGAAACCAATATTCTTCTGCAACATACAAAGCTCCCAGTGAAAGGGTTGCTTACAGGTAAGGGCGGGGAGGTATCACTGGCTTAAGCTATTCATGTAGCAATCTGAAAGCAGTAAACTCCTAGACACCTTTGTTTCCCCAGGTCCCCTTGCCAAGCCCTCAATTTAGAGAGAAAAATCTATTTCTTATATTTCTAAGTGGAAATTCTCAGCTGATTGTAGATATATTGTGCGCGGGAGCTGTCAGCAACACGTGATAAAATCCCGGGAAAAGTTCTTTATTTCACATGTCATTTGGCTTTGCCTTGAATAAACTGCACTCTAACAGCAGGTAATTGTCTTTTTTTTTTTTCTTCTTTTTTGGCTGCCTTTAGTAGTGCATTCTCTCCCTCCTTGCTGCATAAACCCCGTCTCTCCACAAACATGCATTCACGGCCACACATTTCTGATACAGAACAGGACAAATGCATCCCAGGGTATTTTTTTTACAGACCAAAGGGCAAAACTGGAGGGAGACAAAATAACTGAAAATAAGTTTAGAATAATCAACATAAAAAACAAAAATTGAGAGTTTGAGACTGAGGACTCCAATGCAAGTTAAGTTTAGGATGAATCATGGACTAGGTCATGAATTAGAGGTTCTTACCTACCGTAGGTTCTTAAGGCAGAAAACGTCTTGCTCACATAATTATATAACTCATAATTATATGAATGAATAAACAAATAAATGAGCAGGGAGAAAAACAGGCCGTTTCATGGAAAGTAAGTACTGGCAGATATTAGAGAATTGAAGTTGATCATTAGGGACTAGACAATGCTCTGGACAATAGATAGTATTTCTCTCACAGATGCTAAATGCAAGGGAAAACCACAGTGAATTGAGCCAGCACTTTCAGGGAGGCTTTGATTTTGCATTTCATGGATCATGTCCTTTTGGGATACACAGGGTTTCAGCAGGCCCCTGGCACCAAATGCCCCAAAATGGAGCAATATTATATAACTGGATAGATTACCTTGTTCCCATCTCTTGTTTAGAGAAATAACAGATGAAAATTTATTCCATGAAATAAGCAATAGTCTTTTAAAAAGGGCTTCAAGAAATTTGTCATTTTGCTCTTTCAGCAGGACCCTGGCACCAAATGCCCCAAAATGGAGCAATATTATATAACTGGATAGATTACCTTGTTCCCATCTCTTGTTTAGAGAAATAACAGATGAAAATTTATTCCATGAAATAAGCAATAGTCTTTTAAAAAGGGCTTCAAGAAATTTGTCATTTTGCTCTTCTATAAATTAGTAAAATGATAAACAACCAAAGATTATATAGTATTTATTTTGTGCCAGACTGGATTCCAAAATTTTTATACTTTTTAATTTAGTTAATCAGAATTATACTCATCATTTTGATTCCCATTTTACACATGAGGATACTAAAACACAGTGGTAGATAGTCATAGTCATTTGACTATGTCATGAAATCAAATCCTTGGTAGATCCATGACTTGATCACAGACAAGATAGCTCCAAAATCCAGGCTCAAATTCACCATAGCCAACTATGATTACCTCATGGGATTGTTATTTGTTTGAATCAAAACAACGTATGTAAAAAAGTTTTAAAATGTTATAGCAATTTGAAACAAAAGTGCTTTCCTTTTCAGGTAAAAAGTATACAATTGCTAGATGCTTTAGACAGTGGTGATTGCCCTTATCATAGTGTAATGGGCATGGAACCAGGAGCTGGACAGCTTATACTCTAATTGGTGCTTTGAAACTAAATTTGCTAGCCAAGTTTCTTGGCTTCTCTGATTCTCAGTTTTCTTATCTAGACAATGAAAATAGTGGTAGGTCAGCAGTCTTCATACAAGGGTTGTCAAAACACTTTAAACAGTACATGGGAAAGTGATTTTCAACTGTAAAACATAATCAACATATTTAATATGTTGAATTTTGCTTCCAACAATGACAAACTAGATTATTTTGAAATAACTCACTAACTGACAATGACTAGGAAAGCTGAATTATTAAAAAAAATACTGTTTGAGCTTTAGCAACCCATCAAGGCACTAAGGAAATAAGACATGGAACCAAGTTCCAATGTAGGAGGGAAGCCTACAAAGGTGGTCAGGTTCTGGTTGGTTTACCTGTATGTTTATTTGCTTTAGTCATTCTTTATCTCCTAAAATGGTATTTGAGGGAGTGAGACACAAGATAGAACCTTCAGTAAAGTTACAAAAAATAATTAGAATTCTAGGCCCACCAAAATGGAGAGATTTTAATAAACATTTTGTGATTTTAGTTGGAACCATAAATGTCTACATCCTATGTATTAGTTTCCTATTGCTGATGTTACAGATTACCACAAATTTAGTGGTTTAAAATATAACAAATTTATGATCTTGCTATTTTGGAGGCCAGAAGTCCAAAATGTATCTCACTGGACTAAAATCAAGGTGTTCCTTTCTGGAGGCTCCAGAGGAGAACCTGTTTTGTTTGTTTGCTTTTTCCAGTTTCTAGCGGTGGCTCACATTCCTCAGTTTGTGGTTCCCTTCCCTCTCCAAAGCCAGTAGTGGTTGGATCAGACATTTTCCACACTGCATCACTCTGACACTAGATTCTTCTGGCTTCCTCTTCCACAATAAAAACCCCTGTAATTAGATCAAGCCTACCAAGATAATCCAGGATAATCTGCCTATTTTTTGGGGGGGCAATAAAATGAATGTTTATTTAGAATGAGAAATGAAGACACTACAAATAACCAATTTTTAAAAAGTTGATAAGTACTTAAAAATCACAACTTTTTGAATGTAAATATTTTGTACTTAATAATTTTATAATAATTCCTTTTTTCTACATTTTATTGCTGCATGCTATTGGTACTCTTCATAAGACAACTATTTCACAATATTTTCTGTGGAATCTATAGAAAGAAAATATAGTTCAATATTTCTTCTAGCATCGTTGAGCAACATTGTTTTTTTTTTTCTGTTCTTGAAAGTCTCAGCTCATCACTCTGTGTTTGGCATCTGTAACTTCTAGATTCTTTCTCAGGAAGCGCTTCCTGTGGAGACAAGGCTTTGGGGAACTACACTTCATTGATTGCTTCTAGGCATCTGGCAACCCCTATAGTAGCCGGTTTAGCTTTGCTCTATATTCTCTAATCCATTTCCCTTCATCTGCCCATAGGCAGTCTAACCTCAGCCAAGACTGAGAAGCATCTTATTCATATCCTTCTCCTTGACATCAAGAAGAGAGTTGGAGATGCTACCCTGGGTCCATCAAGGGGCAGCTTTCCACTGCAGGCATGCTTCCTCTGACCCCTGCTTGTACGCAGCCCCAGGAGTAATGTTAGGGCTGAGGGGTTGACTCCCACACTGGGGCAGTGCTTCAAACCTCTGTCTCAGGCCTGGGGCTGCTGCTCCCTCCATATGTTCCCCAAGGAAAACTCCGAGTCTTTAGGTGCCTGGGCAGCTGAGGAGCCCTGAAGCTTAGGCTATAGATACTCACATCATAGATTTAAGAGTCAAGTTATGATCAATCTGTTCTATAATCTCCCTATTTTGATGTCTGCTATTTAACAACCCTAATGCTCCTCTGCAAAGCAAACTAACATAATCAGTTTCTAGGAATCAGAATATATATATCTTTAGGGGCCATTATTCTGTTTACCACCCGCTAGCTTAATGTGGACTATAATTAGATATGCCCTCCCAGGAAGTAAGTTCAAATGTGGATACAATGAACCTCTGATTGAAGTAAGAAGATTTGGGATTGTTAGCATTTCTAAATGGGCTTCATGTAAGGAGCAAAAGTAAGTTTTCTCTGAAGGACAAGAATGATATCTACACCCTCAAGTTTTCTAAAATTTTTAGACTACCTGGCACCCAAGCAAAAGAATGAGGTTTGTGGGAGGATAGTACTCGAGAAAATAACATGTGAAATATAAAGCAATTAAAACAGATTAATGTGATATAAGAAATTAATGTTATCATATATCATGTTTAAAATAAGATTAATACATTCAAAAATTTAAAAACAGAGACTTAGATGTTATAAAATATTCAAAAGACAATTCTATACCTAAAGAATATAATTATTAGAATTAAGAGCTCATCAAATATGTGTTCCAATTATTAATTTTTTAATTGTTAGTTCTAATTCACTTTTGGGGGAACTGTTCTGTGACAATTGAGATGAGGTTTATAAATATTTCTGCTTTGCAAGTCAGCATGATGTTAAGCCTTTTGAGTAGAGGATGCAAGATGTTCAGTAGAGAAGGGAATTCTCTCCCTTCCTGGTTTTAGGGCAGTTCACTTGCCAGATCCCAGAGGAGTGAGATTTTTTTTCTCCATTTCTTAGCCTGTGCACTTTCTCCAGTGCTAGGAGCCAAGTGGACACCTACCTCTTGTTCTAGTATTTAATAACAACATGATTTTTCTCACTCTTACTTTGGGTATGGAAATATATCTAGGAGCCTAAGGCACTGCAGGCATGAACTCATGCCTAAATTGCTGTCCCCACACTCTCTTCTCAGCCTTATGCATACCCATTCTGTAGGCCACGTGGTACTGACATCTAGTGAGCTGGCTGCCTGACTTTCATCCCTCTTGCCACCCTAGTCCAAGAGAAGTGTGCTAGATTCCTGTAGAAGGAGACCTCACCAACTCCCAGCTCCAGCAATGTAGATTGCCCTAACTCCCTCTGCATGCTCATCTGTGGGCATGCACCCTGTGTTCCAGAGAGTTAGGTTGTTTCTGTATGTTCAGTGGTTGTTGAACAGCTCTGGCAGGGCAATCAACTGAAGTCATCCTCTATCTAGTGAGCTTTAGCCATACCAATTTAAGGTCTGCATCTCTTTTCCAAGTTTACCTTTTCTCTGGGATTCTCTCTGAGCTCTAGGGAATCCTTTACAATTTTCTTTTCATCTTTATAGTTTGCTATTATAGCTTAATAATTCTTTATATTAATCACCACCAATTTAAATAAACTGTGTGGTTTCTGTTTCCTGATTAGCCACAGACTGATTCAGTGTACTGAATAACAGATTATACATGGCTAGAAAAAGAATTAGGTAGCTAGAAGGCAGGTCAGAAAAAAAGTATCCAGTCTAAGGCAGAGACAATTTTTTTTTTTTTTGAGACTAATGTTTTTAAAAAATGAAAAGAGGGCTTCCCTTGTGGCGCAGTGGTTGAGAGTCCACCTGCCATTGCAGGGGACATGGGTTCGTGCCCCAGTCTGGGAAGATCCCACATGCCACAGAGTGGCTGGGTCCGTGAGCCATGGCCACTGAGCCTGCGCGTCCGGAGCCTGTGCTCCGCAACGGAAGAGGCCACAGCACTGAGAGGCCCGTGTACCACAAAGAAAAAAAAAAAAAGAATTTAAACAGACTCAGAAGGCAAGAAGAGAGGAAAAGGGGCAGAAGAAATATTGGAAAATTTCTAAGAATTTTGTCATACCAAAGAAAGACATAAAGCAAAGATTCAAGAAACATTGTAGAACTCAAACAATGAATTCAAAGAAAACCATACCAAGACACACTATTATAATGTTGCAGAAAAATAAAAACAAAGATAAATTCATAAAAGCAGTCAGAAAAGAATGTCATAATGCGTTTGGAGAAGGAAGAAAACTGAAAGGATAATTCACAACAGAAAATAAAACAAAAGGAAGCCCAAAGACAATGAACTTTTACCTTTAAAAACTTTTTAAAAACCTCTCAATTTAGAACTCAATATAAGATAAAAATATATTTAATTTTGAAAGACATTTTCAGCAAAACAAAACCAAAATATTTGTTAGGAAAAGATATAAAGTAAATAAAATAAAATTACCAAAAACTTTTTGAGACAGGAAATATATAATTCTAGGTAGAAAAGAGAGGAGCAGGAATAAGGTAAAGAAGAAACAATTCCAGAAATACGGATACAGACTATTTAAAATAACATAGATAACTAATAAGAACCTACTGTATAGCACAGTGAACTCTACTCAATATCCTGTAATAACCTATATGGGAAAAGAATCTAAAACAAATGGACATATGTATATATAAAACTGATTCATTTTGCTGTGCACCTGAAACTAACACAACAGTGTAAGTCAACTATACTCAAATAAAAATTAAAAAAATAAATAACAATAGGTGGACAGATAGGTATTAAACTAATAGATAGATAGGTAAATAGAGTAGATAGATAGAATTCAACTGCAAGGCAATAATAACATAAAAGGTTGGAGGAAGATACAAGAAGTTAAATTGTTCTGAGATTCTTACAATATCTTGATAGTGGTAAAATTATTTATTCAAAGTAGGTCTTAACAAGTCAAAGGTGCATGATATAAAAGCATGCATAAAAAAAAGCTAGCCACAAAACTACCTTAAAACTAAAATAAATGGATAAAAGGGAGAAAAAAATATGGAACTGAATATCTAAGTAGAAAACAAATAATAAAATGGTAAGACCAAAAAAAAAAGGAAAGAAACACAGCTCAACATCAGTTTCACTGAGAAAACTTGAAACATATCAGATACAGTTTGCAACACTTTCATCAAACAAGATGCCTTCAGTTACAAGAGATAAAGCAGATACACATCATTTCAGCTCAGAGACAGTTCCTCCTCCATTTCTTACTTACTTTTATACTATTCAAGAGACATTTCACAGTCCTTCCAGTGCACCTGGAACTCATCAATAAGAATTTTCACAATGAATAAACCTGATAAGCAGGTAAATTGACTTGGTATGTCACAAGGTTAAGTTTCATCACATATCTTAACTGACTACATTCCAAGAGCAGTATTCTGAAAAGGCCAAATTCCCGAGTATCTCTAGGTTTGGGATAAAAAGTCAGTCCAGTTTTTAGTTCTTTACCTGTACCATATAAATACTAATCAAAAGAAATCAGTTTTAGTTATACTAATGTCAAGAAAAATAAACTTCATGGCAAAAACTACATTTCATGGTGGTAAAAGGGTCAATTACTAGAACTATATAACATCGCTAAGTGTATACATGCAATAACATATGTAAAGCAAAATTCATCAGAAATAAGTGGAGAAGGTCAAATCCATGATCATATTGGAATATTTTAATGTCCTACCCCCATACTTAGTAGAATAGGCAGTGATAAACAATTACTGATAGCATAGAATATCCAAGCAACAATTTTAAAATTTTGACCTAATGGACATATTTAGAAAAAATGTACCAAATAACTACAGGCTAGATGTTTTTATTAATTGCTCATGGAATAGTTACCCAAACTGATCATATTCTGATCCACAAAGCAGGAAATTGGCTCATATAAATTATGCTCTTTGATCACATGTATTTAAGATGGAAATCAATGCAAAAAAAGAAGCTGTGACAGGGCGGGAGGGTGGCATGGACATATATACACTACCAAGCATGGAATGGATAGCTAGTGGGAAGCAGCCGCATAGCACAGGGAGATCAGCTCGGTGCTTTGTGACCACCTAGAGGGGTGGGATAGGGAGGGTGGGAGGGAGGGAGACGCAAGAGGGAAGAGATATGGGAACATATGTATATGTATAACTGATTCACTTTGTTGTGAAGCAGAAACTGGAACACCATTGTAAAGCAATTATACTCCAATAAAGATGTAAATAATAATAATAATAATAATAATAATAATAATAATAATAATAATAATAATAGAAAATCCTCATGGAAATAAAGAATTAACAGATGGTTGGTAAAATTGTCTCAAAGCTCAAAGATACCTGATAATTTGATTCTTGACCAATCCTTCTTTTAATACTAAGCTCAAAAGTTATATACCAGATCCAAGATAAAGTTGAATCCCTTTGATGTCACTATACATTGCAGCAAATACCTCTACCCTCTTGATAAAATTGTTTATTGAGTAACCTGTAACTTGTAACTGATGTGATGCAGCTGTAGCAGAGACTGAAAATTAGTCACATAATTTGAAGGGTTCTGTGACTAAAAAGATATAAAAAGAAATGGGATAGGCTTTCAAGTACCTGAAGACCATGATGGCTGACTAGCTACCTGCTTCACAATATTTCTTCCCAAAACAATTAAAAAAAAAAAGGAAAATGAAAAGAAAAGTGAATTTACATCAAATCCATACCTTCTGTATACGTGAGGACAAAGAATGCCTAAACTTCAAAATAATCGTGAATAAATAAGGGAAAGTTCAAATACCTGCCTATGATCACACCTATTTCTGCCCCATCCTCACTCTTCTGCAGTGTTTGTGGCAAGCAAAGGTAAACCAAGAAGAAAACTGGTGAAGACAGAAATAGAAAGCTAGCAAAGTGGTCTAAAGCCTAAGTTTACCTTAAATCTGAAAATACTAAAAAATGGGAAAATCACAGTATGGACTACAGAGATAAGGCTTCAAAATATATGTGACTTAAAGAGTCAGGCACAATTTTGAGGGAGCAATCTCCAAAATACCTTGCTTCTGAGAGCGAAAAAAGGCAAAGGGGACAAAAAAAAGGGGGATTGTGTTCTTTGGCAATTTGTTAGTGAAGGGTTAAAGAAGCAAAGGGGGAAAATTCAGTGACCTATGAGACAAGAAAACCACAAAACTGGAAGACTCATATCTCTTTCTTCCACCATCAAAATAAGCAAGCAAGCAACAAACAAACAAAATCCACTTAAAGTATCAGGACTTTGTTATACTGACAGAAGAGGGTACCATTAAATTAAGAATCTAGTAAAACACTCTAATACCATAAAATGAGTAAAAGAAAGGTCAATAGGCTCATATAGAGAAAATAAAATATTTTGAAAAACAAACTTTCACATATATCAAGAAAAATATTGACCCCCAGCCACCAAATGAAAGGATTAGCACTTTCCTAAACTGAAGTTGTCCATGCTCAGCCACACTTGTCCCGTGTAATTACAAACATCCCAATGCAGGGTGGTTTTCAAAATCTGATGCTGTGCCTTGGAGTCAAGAAGGCACCACCATTCCATCATGCATATGGTATTTCTTCTACTGTATCCCTTCTGAAACTTGAATAAACTTGGTTCTGAGTAAAGTGTATTACATCTTACGAATTTGATTTTCAATCAGAATCCAAGACCATTGCCACTGGTTAGACAAAGTGTAACTCACAGTTTTGGAAATTAAAAACTGCCATTCAAGTAAATAGTGAGTCCAAGAAGAAATCACAATGGAAATTAGAAAATATTTTGAACTGAATCGTAATAAACTTATGGCATATCAAAACTTATGCAATGTCCATAAAGTCACATTTGAAGGAAAAGTTATATCCTTACATGCATATATCAGAAAAAAACCTGTAAATCAATTACATAAACACTTATTTCAATAAGTTAGAAAAACAGTATTTGAAGAAAGTACAAAGACGGAAATAATAAATATAAAGAAATAAATAAGTAGAAGACAAAAGTTGGTTATTTGAAAAACAAATAATATTTTTAAGACATCAGTAAATAAAAAGACATATTACAAATATCAAGAAACTACTAGAAGAGGCATCTCTATAAATCATATAGATATTAAAATGATATGAGGATATTTCCAACAATCTTATGCCAGTAAATGTAAGTTAGATTTGGAAGTTGCACTAGGTGAAAAGAGGTATTGAAACTTTGGACTTTACTAAAATTAAGAACTTGTGTTTTTCAAACACCATCGAGAGTGTTAGCCCCAATATGGAAAAAGACATTTGCAACAGCTATAACTAACCAAAAAAATTGGTGTGACTCACTTTATTGCAATATTTGTTTTGTTGTGGTGGTCTGGAATTGAACCCGCAATATCTCCAAGGTATGCCTGTAATCAGAGTACCCAGAGAGGAATCTGGGATAAACGTTTTAAAAATAACTTAATGGAGGGCTTCCTTGGTGGCGCAGTGGTTGAGAATCCACCTGCCGATGCAGGGGACACAGGTTCGTGCCCCGGTCCGGGAAGATCCCACATGCCGCGGAGCGGCTAGGCCCGTGAGCCATGGCCGCTGAGCCTGCACGTCCGGAGCCTGTGCTCTGCAACGGGAGAGGCCCCAACAGTGAGAGGCCCGTGTACCACAAAAATAAAAAAAAAAAAATTAAAAAGTAATCATAATTTAATGGAGACAGAAATATAATTTTATATAGGCTAAGAAAGAGAATATTTCATTAACAGAACAAGTTTGAAGACTCCAATGGGGGTGGGGCTGTTCCAAAAATCATGTACCTGGAGAATGCAGATGATGAGCAGGACTGAAAGCTCATTGGTTTGACATTTATGAAAGGTTATATAACTATACCTCAAAGTGTCAATTTCAAGGCATCAGGGTCAGTAAGTATCTTTGTTTTCCTAATAGTCCATCCTGGATCTATGTTCTATGTTTATGAATTAGTCTAAAATCTTTTTTTTTTTTTTTGCTGTATGTGGGCTTCTAGATCTAGAACTTCCTTGAGAGAATTCACTTATTCCTGATGTTTCAAATTATGAATGAATGAAAATTTCACTTCATCAGCACCACATCAACCCAGTTGGACCAATAACATTAAATGTAAAATGAATAATGAAATAATTGCTCCCCAAAGTAAATCAATGAGGGGAATGCATCACCAGTGCTGGGAAATTTATCCAGAATCTCCCTTGGGTCTCAACTGACTTTGAAAAACAGGTACATCCCTAAGCATTGATGTTACATCACAAATTCAGCCCTCTCAATGGCAGTTGTGTGCATCTTCACCCCTGCAACACCAGGAGCCATTATTAAGAGATGAAAAGACGTAGGTATTCTTTTCTGCTAAGGAATGAATGTCATCACACAGATGTTTCATCCTTCAAAGAAAGAAACTTCTATTGCATTTTATAGATTTGGTTGTCCAAGAAACTGTCATTTAGATAAAAGACAGACGGTGAAGCTAAAAGAGCTAGAAAAATAATCTTTAGGTGGAGGGAATTGTTTGTCCCTTGAGAAGACATCAAAATAGATACTGCTAACTAGACCACAAAAATAGTTCCCTGCCAGAATAGTACTGCCAGCTTTAACAAATGTTTATCATATATACAGCGCAACTATTGTAGAGGCCTAAAAAGAAGGTGGAGACCTTGTAGTCTTAACGATGTTACTCCAAAGGGAAATACAGAGCATACAACACTAGATTCTGAAACAAGAGGTAGTCAAATTAGTAGCAAGGTCTTTATGGTTGAGACTGATCTAGTTGTAAGAAAGTACATTAATTTACCCTTAAAAGGTGGTAGTTAAGTAGTTAAGACCTTGGGATATGGGATCAGACAGCGATATGGTTGATGCCTGGGTAATAGCACCTTTTGTGCTTTGCACAGCTAGCTTCTGGGAAGAAAGTAGGAGTCTTGTAACCAAGAATTTTCCTCCCTTTGGAGGAAGGGATTCTGGAACTTGGACTTGTCAGAAACATATACCCCCCCCACACACGTGTATGTGTGTATACTTATATATTCTATGTAGAAACATTTAGTGGGCCATGCATGATGATAAAGGCATGTTCTTGGTGGCTGGTGATACAAAGATGAATGAGAGAATAAGCAGTGGTCCCTTTCACACAGGTGTGTACACAAAATGTAACTTTATAATTCACTTACCTGATCTTATCTGATGTATATAACATTGTCCCATTTTACAGATGATGAGAGCAAGGCCAAGAAATAGAGATAGTTAATGGCCAGAGATGGGGGCTAGGACTGCTTAACAAAATTCAGTGTTCTAAATACTGCTACACCATTAGACAAATCCAATCATGTTATTGCTGTGCTTAATCCCCCACAGGGTGGTCTGTTACCATTAGAGTAAATGACAAACTATACAAGAAAGATCAACATGACCAGGTCCCTGATAAATACTCCAGCATCCTGTCTGGCCACTCTCCCATCCCTCTCTCATTTACAGGCACCCTGGCCTTCAACCAGTACCTCAGATATACAGTCCCTTAGCATCTTGTACTCCTTCATGACACTTGGCTTATTTAGTTTTATTAGTCACTATGAGTAATGATTTATTTACTATCTGATTTCCCAGCTAGGCTGTAAGTTTTGTATTGGCAATTCCATCTCTGTGTTGTTTGCTTGGTCTATGCCCAGTGCTTTGCTCAGTATCTGGGACATAGAAAGTTCTCCCTATGTTTCTTAAGTCACACACTAACTCCAAATAAGAAAATTATCTTCCTATGACCTCATACAGCCCCTGGTCCTATGCCATCTTTCTGAGAGCAGGCAAATTACAACCAGCTCCTTTGGTTAACCTGTGTAACTTCTGCCCATTTTTCCATATATAATTTAAGACACTCTAGGACAGTTATTTCTCCATCTTCCCACATTTGCTGTTATCACACATTCAACACTTGATTACATTCCTTATTTTTATAAAAAATATGTATTTTCATGATCATGTTTTCTTTCTCAATGAGATTTAAGATTTTTTAAAAAAGAAATTCTGAAAATATTTTTCTTCTCATGTTTTTTACAGAGCCTCATGCCTGCTGGGCATCTTCAAATTGACAAATAACAACTTGATGACATTGATTTGAAAGACACTGCAGAGTAGAGAGCAGTTAGGAGGCAAAGGTTTTTGATAGAGCATGTGGTCTGGAGCTGATCAAAGAGAGGGTTGAGGAAAGACAGTCCTTTTTCTTTTCATTTCATTTTAAAGAGGCTGCATGTCTAGAGGTTGTTATGAACATTTCAAAACATATCTGGGTAAATAACAGAGTAGATATTTGTCTCTCAGGATTCATCTGTGAGAAATGTACTGACAAAGTCAATCTGAAAACTAATAAGAAAGTTAAGGTTAATAGGAGACATATTGTTTGAGAACTCCAGACACAATATTCACAGAAGTTCTAATTTAACTTCATATAAAAAACCAACACAGAAAGAGAAGGAAAACCCATTGGAATTTAAAATCACTTAAAATCATCTGTGTATTTGGCTGCTTTTATTCAAATATTTTTGGAGTTTTAAAACACTGAATTTAATCAACCCAACAGTACAAAAATTGGCAATCTGACAGAAAGGGAATAATTGAATAGACTTTCTTCTTTCATCATGAATAGAACTTGTGGACTGAGGAAAACTATTTGTTCCTTATTCATTCCATGTCATAAATCTATAGAACTGAATAACGGTGTTCTGAAAATCCCTCTCAGACAGGGAACATGAGGCTCTTAATCTCAAAATCCTGTGTCCCAACCTGTACTGAGATGATAAGTTTCTTTTTTTCTTACTAAACCATGGGTCCATAAAAAATTTTTTTTTTTGATATTCCTATGGTTATGTAGTGTCTGGCTTTTAAAAGGCACTTTGTAGAAGTGAAAGGATAGAAGAAGAAATTCAAGAAGATGCTATTGTGAACAATAGTATTTCAAAATGATATTTGGCAAAACATGAAAGTCCCTCAGCCACAGTTCAGAAAAATGTATTTTTAAACAGACTTGACTTAAGTAGGAACAAAGATGACAAACTCCCTGCTGCAACATATTTCCAGAATCTGCCTTCTAAAGTATCTGACATTTTTCCTTGTTTGTTTTAGCTTTGGGTTAAGGCCTTGCTGGGCTCCTGTTAAAGTATTACTGTAGGATCTGAGATATGAGTAATCATTGAACCCATATCAGCTATATGAATTAGTGTATCAGATATACCAAGACAAAACTTGTTGAAGGATGAGGACATAGGCAAGATAAGTTTTGACAAGAGACAAAGAGAATTATGGTTCTGGGCTTATACTCTTAGAGGAAAAGTTTTATGATCACCTCGAGGTAAAAAAATAGCTGTTGAAAGAGAATGAACAGGATAGGGATAGGAGAGGTAAAAGTGTTTAATTCTCCATTTTGAAGTGGACCCACCACAGACAGTTCAGCTCAATGATGTGGCTAAGTTTTTAATCCTGATTGGCTTAGATACTCTGCTATAATATGGAAAGGAATTACAGAAATGAAAAAAAGTGTCATTGTCACAGAAATGTCACTGCAGTGACACAGAAATATATCTTTTCTCTCCAAGACTTGAAATGAGCTACATTCACACAAAGTTGTCTATGCTGACGAGCTATGTTGGCTACTCAGCACAGTTATTCTACCATCTTTAAATCTGTTTGGGAGCTAAAACCAAGACCGTATGCACAAAGGGTTTCAAGTAGGTGTTAGGGCTAGGCAGAAGCATGGGTTACGTGGATATGACAATGCTTTCTCGCTTCATAAAATAGTGATGAAAGTCTTTTCTTGGTTTTATCTTTTCTCTCAACTCCACTCCCTACCCACCACCCTACATCAAAGTGTACACTATCTCAATAAATTCTGTTATTTTTTTCATACAGGTGAATCCATGAATGTTCAACAGTTACACTATGCATCCAACAATTACAAAATGTATTTTCTTAGAAATGTTGGATGGGCATGTTGGGGCCTGGGAAGAGGTGGAGGTGTGTATAGAACACAGAATTCCTTTACTTCTTCCCCAACTATGCCCTCCTGATTTCTGTAAACTGTAAAATGCTATGATACAGAAACACACACACCTGGAGGGAATGATGTGCCTTCAAGTGGAGAACTGAGACTTTGTGCTCAGAGCACAAGATATCTGCATCTCTCCTTCTGTTTTCATTCCCAGTCTCTCCTTATCTCACATGAGCTGCTGAAATACCCTTACAGCTGGTCTCCTTGCTTCAAGATGTCCACACTCTCCCTCAGTCCATTTTTCATACCACACTCAAATGATATTTCTCGGTCTGAATTAGGATTATATAATTTCCTTGATTAATATCTTCCAATAGCTCTTTATAACCCTTAGGATGAAATTCAAAAACCAAGACAGACATATACATCCTTTTCAGATTTTTTCTTTTCCCCTGTTTTAGCTTTCTCTTTTATACTATCTAGACAGTCTATGCCACTTGTCATAGGCCATGTATGTCTTAAGCTCTTGAACATGGTATATACTAAAAGTGATTGAAGGAAATGAGAAAAGTAGATTTAAAAATTTACCTTTCTGTTAGTCTTAGATTTTTATATATTGGTCAGATTCACTTTTAACACAAAATACACCATAGTGTGAGTTCCTTGAGGTAAAGTTATGCCATATGGCATTCACTGCTGTATCCTCAGATTCAAACACATTAAGTAAAAGAAAAGAAGTGAGAGAGAGAGAGAGAGAGAGAGAGAGAGAATGTCTTCTTCGGGATGAAGGGATGAAACTGTCGCAGGAA
>NW_006794813.1:7051-15737 GCF_000442215.2 Lipotes vexillifer | reverse complement strand
GGAATGCTTACAGAACAATTGGGCTCCAATGAGTTGGATCCTTAGTTAAATAAAAATTAAGGGGAAAACATTTCAATCCAACTCCTACTGCAGAAAATGTGTTCCAAACACCTTATTCTATCTTTCTTCTAGTATGGCGCCCATTGTTCATAATTGAATTTTTCTTAGATAAAGGCTTGAATGACACTCTTGGTCCCTAGTCTATACACTCATTTTTTTTTTTTATGGTTTCATTACTAGAGGAATATGTATTATAGTTGAGTTTAAAGTCAATTGTGCTCCATGAAAAGATGCTCAACTCTGCTAATTATTAGAGAAATGCAAATCAAAACTACAGTGAGGTGGTGCCTCACACCAGTCAGAATGGCCATCATTAAAAAGTCTACAAATAACAAATGTTGGAGAGGGTACGGAGAAAAGAGGACCATCCTACACTGTTTTTGGAAATGTAAGTTGGTACATTCACTATGGAGAACAGTATGGGGTTCCTCAAAAAACTAAAAATAAAGTTGCCATATGATCCAGCAATCCCACTTGGGCATATATATGGAGAAAACTCTATTTCAAAAAGATACATGCACCCCAATTTTCATTGCAGCACTATTTACAATAGCCAAGACGTGGAAACAACCTAATGCCTGTCAACAGATGAATAGATAAAGAAGATGTGAGGGCTTCCCTGGTGGTGCAGTGGTTGAGAGTCTGTCTGCCAATGCAGCAGACACGGGTTCGAGCCCTGGTCTGGGAAGATCCCACGTGCCGCGGAGCAACTGGGCCCGTGAGCCACAACTACTGGCCTGTGCGTATAAACAACAATGTCCTATTGTGTAGCACAGGGTACTATATTCAATATCTTTTGATAAATCATAATGGGAAAGAGCATAAAAAATAATGTATGTATATGCATAACTGAATCAATTTGCTGTACAGCAGAAATTAACACAACATTGTAAATCAACTATATTTCAATTAAAAAAAATAAATAAAGTGGATCGTGCTCCAAACAGCACAAATAGCATGTGGTTTTCTTTTAAAGTAAATATACTTCTTCTGTGATTAACTCCTACTTATTGAAACGTAAGTTCTGCAGACAAAATAGTGTTCATTAAGAACAATTTAAATTTATTTGCTTAGCTACAGTTTTAAGCAGGCAGAATTAAGGAATTGGAGGTCCCATTGATAGCCCTGGCTCTGCTGCTAATTTGCTATAATGATTGGAAAGCCAAAAACTACTGAGCTTAAGGCTAGTACATTATGATAAGAGAAATGAGCTAAATTACTCTAGAAGATGTTTGCACCTAAAATAATAAGCACAAAGTCTTTAATTTCTTGAGTTCTTAATATATCCCAGACACTGTACAAAAGTTGCCTAACTTAAGCCTCACACTTGTCTCTAAAATTGGGACTGTTTTCCTCTTGGAGATAAAGAAAATGAAGTTTGAAGTCAGAGGTTTTCTGTCACTGTGCTTTTAGTAATTCATTAATTTCTTCATGGCTACTAGGTTAAAAACAATGCCAAACAGTTTAATGTTTTAAGTATGTACAGGTCCACACAACTTAAGTGTTTATGTCCTAATAACTTAGTAGCTATTTGAAAAAAAAAGTAAATTGAAAGAAAAATAATATATTGATTTTAGTTTCTTAAATAATGTCAATTAGTTACTAATGGGATGTGTGTGCCTATTACATACTCCCTAACTTCTCAAATCTCAGAATCAGATTGAACTTGCAAATCTCATTTCCTGTTCTACATTGATATTCAGCAAAGATACATCCTAGAAAGGAATGCAGTGTGATCTAATATTGAAACTTCGAACTACCTTAAGCTAATAATTGTCAAGATTCTGACAGAAGTGGTGGATCACGGTGTTTCTCTAAGAAAATAAAACATCCTGCGGTAACTCTCTCAGTTCACTGTGGAGTCCCAGCACAGTTGGAACTGCAGTTAAGTAACTTGCTCAAGACCACATCAGCAGAAAGCAGTAGAGCTGGGATTCGAACCCAATCCCCTTTGAACCAAAAGCAGAGTTTTGGGCTACATAACACAATTTCTGATGTTCATATGAGGAAGTAAAATGGTGCCAGCATCACTGGAGAACCATGGTCAACTATGCTGAGGATGACTTTATCGATATTAGCATTTCCAGTAATTAACAACATCAAACTGTGCCTAGTTAATCCTTCTAGCTACTCAAATCTTTATTAAGTGTGGAGTCTATGAGAACATATTTAGTTTTAAAAAAAGGCCCCACTTTGCAGGAGTTTATAGTCTCTAGCTGGGAAAAGAACATGTATATTAAAGTTCAGCAGAAGCAACTCAGCTAGTACTGACAAGCTAAAGATCTTTGTGTTCCTCTTTTAGAAGCATTTTAAAATTCTCAATTGTAATTTTGCCTGCAGGGAGGTAACATTTATGCCCACAATAAAATGTGTGGTTTAATTAAAAATACTGGGCCTCAAACAAACAGCTATTTTGATTTCTCTGGTTGTTTATTTGCATTTCAGTTGTTATGTTCAGTAGTCCTATGTTGTTTATTTTCTATAAATATTTTTATGATTTTTTACTATCTCAAGCATTTTATTCATTTTAATGCTACTTGCCTTTCTGAAAACTTTTTTTTTTTTCTTTGCGGTACGCAGGCCTTTCACTGCTGTGGCCTCTCCTGCTGCAGAGCACAGGCTCTGGACACGCAGGCCCAGCGGCCATGGCTCACGGGCCCAGCCGCTCCGCGGCATGTGGGATCTTCCCGGACCGGGGCACGAACCCGTGTCCTCTGCATCGGCAGGCGGACCCCCAACCGTGGCACCACCAGGGAACCCCCTTGAAAACATTTTTAAGAGACAAAGCAAGTGAAAAATATAATCATTGTATTTCAGAATGTCGTTGCTTTAGTAGATTTGCTCAGCCAAAAGGAGCCATAATAATGAGAAATCCCATGAGATACAGAAAATTGTTGATCCACTGTCAGTTTGCTGCATAATTTACTTATAATCAAAATATCCAAATAGTATTATATTGAAATATGGTCATGAATTCAGCTGATTTTATAAGTTTTTCTGCATCATCCAATGGAAAACTTAACACACTTTTTTTATGATGTAATGGATACTATTATTTTCTGAGCAACTTTTCTAATACATTCATTTTAAATGAAATTAGTTCATCTAAGTGAAGTAATATCTACTCCTTTACAAATTGATTCTCCATAATATTTAAGTGTGAGTTCCCAGCATAATGCACACAGGAGATTTGATAAGGAGGAGCTCCAGCAACCATTACAGAACCTTCAGAATCACTTTTACTTCAAATGCTAACTGAGAATTGCAATCTCAATATTTATTAACATGAAAAGCACATCTCAGTATAGTACCTACTGCTACAGCTTACACTGAAGAATTAAAACTAAGTTGCACAGTGCATGCAAGGTCTCAAACTGTCTTTTGTAACTGCATCAATGGATTTAAATGAAGCCATTTATTTGTGTCATTTATATGGTGTTTACTTCACAGTCTAAAATAATAAAACATATTTTTCTGTATCCCAGAAAATTTTTTCTGGTAGCCATTAATAATCTACATAATTTATAAACATTAAAGTGTCAAAATAAATTATATTTATGAGAAGAGAATGACATTGTGTCAGTGAGTTAGTCAATAAGTGACCATAGCTGTTGGTGGAATGAAAGTCATTATTTTGAAATATTTAAAGTGGATGGTACTTTTAGCCAGATAAAGCTATAAGGAAACTTAATTTCAAATATAAAGATCATGGAAGGCCTATAAATGACAGATTGTCTGCAGAAACATACTTAGAGTTGAACAGTAGCTATAAATGCAGATGCACAAGTTGGATCAAGATTCATCACTCCAACTTCATACAAAACCCACTGAGCACTAAACTGATGACACTTTTTTGACTAGGATTGACCATCTCACATGAGTTATAACTGACTCTAATAATTTATTGGTTTTGTTTTCTTTCACAATCATGTCCCTATTTGCAGGACAAAATTTTCTTTCCCTTTTTTTTCATGTTGTTTTATCTCCTCTTCTCTCCTCTTCTCCCTTCCCTTTCTGTTTCCCTTTCCTCTTCCTTTTTTGTGAAGGCACTGCTGGTGGTGCCATCCAGGAGCATGATTTTAGCTGAAAATTAATGGTCCTTTCTTATCCATTAATTAAACAAATATTGACCCAGTATATATCACCTGTGACTCAAGATGGCCAGTATGACATGGTACAGCATAGGGATGAGCCACAGTGGCATGTAGGAATAGAAAACTATTGCAGGATAGCAAAGCAAGAAGAGGTTGTGAAACATGACTGGCATTACAAATAGCATACTTGTCTTTTGGGCTTAATGGTGCTACCACTACCTCTGATAACTAATATGAAATCCCTACTTTTATTGTGTTTATTTATATGTTATTTGTGAACTTCTCATTTTACTTATATTTCTATTAATGATTTGTTATATTCTGCAAGATTTTTTCCATGTTGGGGATCCAGTTCCACTCAAATGGTCCAGAATTCCAATGACACTTCCAAATTTTGTTAGGTGGGTCCTACGACTTAAGTCAACCATGAAAAATCACAGTTATTAATTGATTCCTGCATTGGCTAAACTGTAGCATCTGACTGGATGCTGTCTTAAAAGAATTATTCTTTCAGAATATTTTCTTCATTGTATCATTGCTAATTGTTTTTTTTTATTTATTTCACCATTTAAGTAATTATTCCCTTACTTAGTGAATCTTTTTAAAAATAAAATTGGGAAGCAGTATAATATGGTGGAATAAGTACTCAATAAGGATTGGTGATACCTGAGATCTGTATCTGCTTTAAATTAGTGTATAAGTTTATTAGAACTGCCATAATGAAGTACCACAGACTGGGTAAACAACAGAAATTTATTTTCTCACAATTCTAGAGGCTATACACTTAATCAGGGTTGTGACAGGGTTGGTTTCTTTAGAAGCCTCTCCCTCACTTCTAGATAACCATCTTCTCCTAGGGTCTTTACATGGTCTTCTGTGTGTGTGTGTGTGTGTGTGTGTGTGTGTGTGTGTGTGTTCAACTTTCCTCTTATAAGGACATAAGTCATATTGGATTATGGTCCACTATAATGACCTCATTTTAACCTAGTTACCTCTTGAAAGAACCTATCACCAAATATAGCCACATTCTGAAGGACTGGGAGATTATGGCTTCAATGTATAAATTTTAGAGGGACAAAAATCAGCCCATAACAATAAGCTTGGGCAACTATTTTGGCCTCAGTGTGTTTAGTTTTCTTTTCTCCTGTAAAACTGAGTACCAGTTTCTACCTGATTTCACATCCTGACAACTCTGATGATCTATGACTATATCAGTTATGTATCACATAACATGGGAAAATGCATTGTTGAAAAATAAATTTGATTTTGAATATATGCAACATGTTGACTTCGATGATCATAATAATGGTAATAAAATTGAGAGTTTAAATGTCTTCTGAGTCAATAAAAATAATTATGTATAAAATATATTCATTAAATTATTTGAAAATCAGAAATATATAGCTGATATTTGATTGTGTACGTACGGGGTGCAATTCTCTTGATAGTTTGTAATACATTTTCACGTATTTATTTTTGTCACAAATCTCATAAGCTTGGAAGGACAGGCATTGTGTCTGTTCATTTTTACAGATAAGTTGAACAAAATTTAGTGATGTAATACCTAAGAGCTCACACTTAGTAAGCAGCAGAACTAAGACTCAGAGTTAATTGGATGTCAAAATTTGGGCTTTATCTGCCATACTAGGCTAATTCTTTTGGGAAAATAAAAATAAAATAAAGAAAATTTTGAGCAAATGGTATTGTTTAAGCCCTCAACAAATGTAAATGGAATATCTACCAAAAAGTAAAAGGACTTTAGTTCGAGAAAAGAAACGAGACATCAAATTGATAGAATTAAGAAAAGATGGCATTGCTCACTAGAACAAATATAGAAAAATTATCTGTTTCTCTCAGCTCAGCAGTTAAAAAATTCTCAAAGAAAATTCAGTGTGGAAAATGAGAAAAAAGGAAAAGAACTTGAAATGAGGTGAGGAATTTAATGTATGAGATTATAAATGAGAACTTTAATATTAACCTAAATTACAAGATAAATGAAAAGACTAAATCAACATATCTAGTTAGCTAAGATTTGCTGCAGGTAGACAAGGAAATCAGACAATCCCAAACTAAATCTCATGCTTATTATCTAGGGTACAGACAAAAAGACTCTAAAATATTATTAAACTTTCTTTAACTGCAAAACTGTTTATCACAGTTTGGTTTTATATATGCTGTGAGAAAAATTATTCCCAAAGAAATACCATAACCATTTCATTACTTATATCAATCTATTATCCATTTAAAAACACCAATATTTAACCTTAGAATTGAATAATTAGCAACCATGTATTATCAAATTATAAACTGCTTTCTTGATTCATGGAACATTCTTTCCTTTGTCTGTGTCCATTCCTTCCTTCCCCTGTCAGTGATGGGTGTTCCAAATGATTGTACCTTACGTTGGTGCCTTTGTTTGCACTTGCTCCAGAAAAACATACCCTTATTTTTTAAGCAAACACTCATATAGTGTTTGTTAAATGCTAGACAGTAATCTTAATCTGTATCAATATTAACTCACTACAAATAATAACTCAGGAGTCTTCTTTCTCAGTTATTTTTAATAAAGACTTCAAGATATCAACATATCAACCCAAGTCCCAAACAGCTGCTCCAACTGATTTTCCACCTTTCCTCCTTCCCCACCAGTATCAGACACAATACTATGGATTGAATATTTCAGCATTTTATCATTTCCCAGTAAGTATTAGGTGGTAGACAGTGTAGTACAGTCAGTAAGTGCACAGCATGTTGGCTTTGGAGAGTTTGAGAGCTCTGCTCTGTCATTTCCAGTGCCATTGTCCTACTGCCTCTTCATCACGAATTTTCTGATCAAGATGTGAATGCGTACTGTCACAACCCAGACTATTAGCAATAAATGAAGGCTGCTTCTGGTGGGGTAAGAAGTAGTGAATGGGCATACTCAAAATACAGAAAACATAGTGTCCCAATTTGAAATGGAATGTATGCCGGCAAGGAATCACATTCAAGGTAGTCAGCTAAGGCAGACAAGCAAGATGACTCATCAGGGAGCCGAAATGTGAGAAAATCATGTGAGCAGATCGCTGGACCCTCATCCTCTGATGAGTTCCGCTCTACTCCTTTTCATGTCAGGGTCACCTCCCATTTTCCAGATTTCTTCCTTGCCTCCCCCACTTGAATATTTACTACTTCTCCTATTCCCTTAGCAATCTTTGATACATCTAATTAAATAAGTTAATTTACTAAGTGACATCGGTGATTGATAGTAGCTCAATATCTACTATCCTTCTAGAGTGTATTTTAATACACATACTCAGACACAGGTGCACTTGTTCATATGCCATGTATATGTGAGGAATTGTCATCCCTTTACGTGGGGCAGGACAAGCAGGCAGGAAGTAAAACCCTTTAGAAAGAAAGGCTTGCTTTTCTTCAGGAAGGATCATATTCTATTGATTGGAACCGAGGTGTGCTTGTCTCATCCCAGTGATTGAACAGTGACAGTGACTGGAAAGAAGTGGGAGTGATAAAGAGTGCCACTGGGAATGCAATAGACATGGCTGAAACTTTTCCAACCAAGTAGAGTTTCTGTAGGTGTATTGATTTTTTTTTTTCTTTTTGAAATACAATTTGAAAGGCTTCTCTCCATTTTGTGAGTGAGAACATGTTTAAGCAAGGCTGTGGCAAAGACATGTTTATGGTTGATATTGTGTCATTTCCCAGTTTATGGTACTTGTTTGGGGAATATGTTTATATCCTTCCTCGTGCTGACATTTACCAAGCAAAGATGCCACTTGGAAAGGGTGATTTACTTTTTTGCACCATTATGTTTTGAAAGACTTTCAGGTTACAAGAAGGCTTTGAAATTAGAGCCCATGATTTTAAGATTAGTAACAGTAATTACAGGGCTCTGTTATAGCAGAAAAAAGATGTAGCTTGCCTGTGAGATTAAATATGAAAAGTCCCTGGTCCAAGGGAATAATAAAAGCTTGTTTTTTTCTGCAAAGACCCCACCAGAGTGGAGAGTTAAGCTTTTTTTCTGAAGATATGGTGATACTCCGCAACCTGGCCCTGAAGACCAGTTCAGGTCATAATCACTTTTGTTTGATCCTTTTTTTCTGTGACACCAACACTCACCTGGGAAATTAGGATTGTTTTGAGCCTTTCTCCCCAGCCACATACTTCAAAGTTCACAATGATTTAAAATGTTCCCTGCAGTAGCTGACAGACCTGCCATCTGGTTAGGCAGCAGTGACAGTGACAGTCATTTCTCTTGATGATGAGTGGCCAGAGTTGGACAGAGACTGGAGAGTTTTGGGAAATAAGAACTCTCCCCCAAAAAAATCCTTTAAGCATTTATAATGACATAAAATGGAAAAGTTAAAAGCAACTCTAATGATTTTCTCCCATTAACTTGACTTTTTAAGGGGCCCTTTGGGAAGCAGAAAGGGAAAAGGTAAGATAAAATAAAAGGAGTTGGAAAAAATATTGGGAAGTGAGCTAGAATAGAGTGGATGAAGAGGCAAGAACATAGGAAAATATAGGGAAAG
>NW_006794813.1:5781-6975 GCF_000442215.2 Lipotes vexillifer | reverse complement strand
AGGTAAAGAATGATGTGGAAGGACAGAAGCATGAAAAATGAGAAAGGGAAAAAGAAAGGTGAAAGGAAAGGGGAATAAATTGACGGGAAGGAGAAGTGGGGATGGCTAGTAGCACTGATGACAGAAAGAAGAGTAATGAAGAGGGAATACAAAGGAAGGGATGGAGAAAAGTGACACAGAAATGCGATTTCTTTCTCTATTCCATCATCCTTCTTACTCAATATAAGGACTTGGAATTCAAGCTCAAATATAGAATTTCAGGGTTGTATCAACCATGCTCTTTAATAAGAAAAGATACATTTAGAAATATGGAAACAGAAAGGCCATGCTTGAAACCATTCCTCAGGACACACAAGAAAGATAACAATGCCAAGTCTTAAGTATGACAGGGCATCAGGAAGCTCATATTTGGAAGGTCATGTAGGATGCTAAGTGCTGGACAGTATGTGTCCTCAAGAGACTCTAAAGTCCTCCATGGGGCCTTCTGCATGAACATCATCTGGTGAGCTGCATCTCCCTACTCTGTCCTCATCCTTGTCATGGATCACCAATTGTATCTTCAATCTCTTTGCCTTCCCCTTGTCACTTTTGTATCTGCAGTAGATTAAATTATGGTTCCCAGCTCCTCACCTTACCTGTATCCAGATGTTTTTTCCATGTGATTGTTCATTTCTTCCCATCAGAGACAGGATATGCACACTTCTTTTTTTTTTTTTTAACATCTTTATTGGGGTATAATTGCTTTACAATGGTGTGTTAGTTTCTGCTTTATAACAGAGTGAATCAGTTATACATATACATATGCTCCCATATCTCTTCCCTCTTTGTCTCCAGGATATGCACACTTCTACACTTTGGGTTTGGCTGCATAACTGCTTTGGACTAATAATATGTTGGCAGATATGATGCAAACGGTGTCTTCAGATATACTTACATGATTGGATCTTCTCTCTCATGCTTCTGCTATTTCCAGGAGAAAAACATGCCCACGTGTCCTTCAGGTTCTCAAAGAATGAAACACATAAGGAGCAGACCTGAAGTAAACTGATGCCAGAGAACCAAGCCAAGCAGAGCTCGGCCAAGATCAGCAGAACTACTCCAGCTAAACCACAGTTACATGAGCAGAAGAAAATGTTCATTGTTTAAAGACAACAGTGAAATTTTAGAGGTTTTTTTTTTTTTTTTTTTTTTTTT
>NW_006794813.1:0-5679 GCF_000442215.2 Lipotes vexillifer | reverse complement strand
CGAGCCCTCTCACTGTTGTGGCCTCTCCCGTTGTGGAGCACAGGCTCCGGACGCTCAGGCTCAGCAGCCATGGCTCATGGGCCTAGCCGCTCCACGGCATGTGGGATCTTGCCGGACCGGGGCACGAACCCCTGTCCCCTGCATTGGCAGGTGGACTCTCAACCACTGAGCCACCAGGGAAGCCCTAGAGTTGGTTTTTACAATATGTGTTTTTTTTTTAATTTTTTAAAGTTATTTATTTATGTTTTTAAATGTTGTCTTGACTCAGTTTTCAGGCCCTGGCTAGAGGCCAGTCAGTTCCTCTTCCTTCCCAACAAGGATAGGAAATTCATCTGTAGCCTACTGATTTGTTAATTCACTTGATCATTTGATCATTTTTGATACCTACTGTATACTTGGCAGTAAGTCCCTGTGACAGTAACAAAGATATATAAGACATGTACAAGGCTATTAAGAACTTCTTATTACAGTAAAAGAGATGAAACATTGTTATAAATAATTATTAGTTGACATATCACAAAGAATCAGCCATGAGAAATCCAATTTTATGAAACCCAGAGTTCTATGGTCAAATTAGTTTAGAAAAATACACACCTTACTTCTCACCCACCCTTGAAAATTCACAAACTGAAACTCCTCTGAGTAATCTAAGGATCCTATGTAACTAAGATCCATTTCATGGGTAGAAAATAAATGTTTATTGTTTTATGTATTTTCCCCCACATAACCCCTATGACAACTTGTGAGAATATTGTTGCATGGATCAAATTTTATAAAATATTTCTATAAGTAAAGGTATAAAGTAATAAGCAGTATAAGAGAGCAATCAATAAATTGAAGTGCCATATTCACAGGGTACAGAGAAGGGAAAAAAATCCTTCTTTCTGAGAGAAGGAAATAGAAGATTATGGAAAGAGCCACATTAGAGCAAGTTTTGAAATATGACTAAGGACTGCAGAAGAAAAAATTGAAAGGAGAAATGTCTGAATTAAAAGGAGAAAGGTTTAGAAAGTCTGTGTGGTCCAGAATATTAATTATTATATACAAAAAAGAATTTGATTTATTTTGCCTGACTCTTGAGCAGCAGCAATGAGACAGATTATTATTTTTTTTATCAAATATGAGGACATTCTAAGGAACAAAATAGAGTGTAAACAGAGTAGGTATAAGGTTTCCCGCCCTTGGAAGTATTTCAGTGGAGGCCAGAAAATGGGATAAACACACATACAGATTTGTGTGTCAAATAATTGGTGAGGTGAATAAACCCCTGAGGATAGTTAACTCAGAGTCAGTCTTTAATTCTATGAGTTAACATATTACTCTGTCAGCTTTGTGGCGCTACCGAAGATTTTGATCAGAAGGATTTAAGGCACAAACTGTGTTTGGGGAGATTAATCTTGCAGACCTGCATAGGATGTATCAGCAAAAAGCAGTGAAGTGACAAGGAGGCCACTTACAAAGAATCATGTACAAGCACCAAGATCATGCCCTTTTCCGCCAACAAAGATGCCATTCAAATTCCTCCTCCCACCTTCCCACGGAATAGGGGACTTTCTTTATAGAACTGGGAGGAAAGATAGACTTTGGTTCATTGTCTGGTCTTCTGTGAAATTCAAGCTGAGATTTACCATGGGGTATGGTAGTGAAAAGGTGGGTAATAATTTAGTCTTTGCAACTGATATAACTTTTTAGCCTCACAAAATATTGACATAAAATTATTAATAAAGTTTATCAAGATACTTAAAGGACATTTCTCATTTTGTATACTATTTGGTCATAAAACCATTTATGCAAATATAGAACATTTGTGGAGAAGTCAGAACATTAGTAACATAAAGTATGCCTCAATTTCTGTGAAACTTAATTTCCATTTTTGAAAAAAAACCTTGATAATTATATATCCCTTCAAATAGTAGTTATCCTTTATTGAATGACTACCAAGTATTAGACACTGTGTATGATGCTTACTATTTATTATTATATTCAAATATTAAGGTAATAACAATGATAAAGGTTTAAAATTAAGCTAAAAGTTGGATGATATTACAAAAAGTAAAGCACGCCTGATGTGGCTGAGAGAGAACTGCAGACCAGTTGCAGAATAAGACTCAGGGCACCATTTTATTAATGGTGCTTAAAAGGAGAAAAACTAATTCTAGGCTCTTTGGTAAAAATAGGACTAAGATACTGCTTTCCCTGCTCTAATGTTTCCCTATCCCTATATATACATGTCTAGCAAGAAGCTTGTACTAAGTTAACCCCTTGTACCAACTTATGTTACCAGCCAGAGTGTCATTTGTTTACCAGCTAAAGGGTGATGGTGCAGTAAGTTTATTTATATAGTCATTGGTTTAAGAAGTTTCCAGCCAAACTCTCTCACTCCCAGCTCTTCAAAGAATAGCTTCTTTGAGCTCTTAGTTGGGGTAGGAGGGATTTTCCATTTCCCTTTAAACAGTACTAAACAGAGGGCCAATCATACATATAACTTTATGGTTATTAACTTCCAAATATAGAGAAGAAAACTAATTATTTGTCATATTCTCTACTTGATAACCCCTATTCAACATCTACTATGTGCCAGGAAGTGCAATTGGGTGTAACACCCATAGAAATTGGGAAAATCATGGTGTCATGTAACTGAGGAATAGTCAGACAAGAAAACTCTCATGTAGTAAAGATTTAGCTGTCATCTAGTCAAACATTTTAATTTTACATATAAAAAGACCCAAGAGCAAAGAAGGCCACTGACTCATCAAACTCATATGAGATGCCAGTGGTGCAACTGAAATTAAAACCTTAGTCAACTAGCATCTGGACCAGCACTAATTGAACTCTAAATCTCACGGTACATATTAATTCATCTCTCTTATCCTTTGCCTTTGCTTTTATTTGAAAGCCTCTGACCTTTCTGTCCTCCACTAAACTGATTTTCATTTATCCTCATGATTTCACTGCCATGTCCCTGATCAGTCCCTTGTGCTCTCTTTTCTCCATCTCATTCAAGCCCTTAGCGTTTCCTGTGGATTCATTAGCTTGATCACTGTGTTTCACGACCACCTCCAGCTGATCAGCTTCACTCTTGCCAAGCTGTAATTGTTCCTGAGTTGATTGCAGATAATACTGCCTCCTCTTTTTATAGAAGTGAGAATAACATACTATCAATAATAATTAGCTTCTTCACATTTTTCTTCCTTTGCTCTGCAGCCTCTGACACTTACCAGTCCTCTGTGATTATAAACACATAATTTTCACATCAATTACTGCTTCCTTGGATAATGTTTCAGCACTAAAAAAAAATCCTACTGTACACATTTCCACTTCCGATTGAGTTGTTTATTCTGGAATTGATGTAACTTCCTTTTCAACCCTAGGAATGTCTGCGTGTTCACTCACTACCTTTACCAGGATCACCTGATCTTTCTTCCAGTTTAACCAAGCCTATGGTTCAGTATTGTTTAATAGTCAAGGATGTAATAGAGACTGTGTCAAGACTGAAACATTTTTTTCAGGATATTTCATAATTATATTATTTTTCTCTTTACTTTCCACTCACTTTCATGAAGTCTCACTTATCAGACTGCCAATGTAAAAAAATTACTTAATTTTTTCCTTTGGGCCTTCATGCAACACATATCTATTACCAGGAACTCTAGTATTTTGGATGGACACGGAGATAAAAGATGTTCTCTGCATTCAAGTTTGTGGGGAAGTCAGACAAATAAATCGACAGTAACTACAATGTGGTACACGGCATGATGGAATTTAAAACAGAGTGTTATAGTGAAAAGAAAGAGAGATAACAGATCGTTGAATCCTTCCTGTGGTGGGAGAATGAAAGCTTTCACAAAGTAATAGATGGTTAAACTGAGTGCTGAGTATTGAAAGAAAAGAAAGAGTAATTGACTGAGAGGGAATATTATTCCATTTGCACCTGGGGAGATTGAAGTGTAAATAAAACATTGTCATTCTCAAAAACATAGGGTCAAGAGTGTAAGAGATAGATTGTAGAGAAAATACACAACACACTCAAGGGAAGTTGGATACATTCTGGGAAATTTTTAAGCGTCCCAATTCTACTTGAGATTTCAATGTACCATTTCCTTTTCTTCTCCTTTAAGATTCTTGGTGAAGCTCTTCCACAGTGTGAGGACACACTGAGATGCTGGTTGTCTGCAATCCAGAAGAGGGTCTTCACCAGAACACGACTACTATGCTGGCAGGATGACCTTGGACTTCCAGCCTTCAGAACTGATGAAGATGTTCCAATGAAGTAGAGCTGAGACATGAACACCTTCCAGATAATTGTTTAAATAATAGCAATAGAGGAACCAAGATAGTGGAGTAGAAGGACGTGCTCTCACTCCCTCTTGTGAGAATACCAGAATCACAACTAGCTCCTGGACAATCATTGACAGGAAGACACTGAAACTCACCAAAAAAGATATCCCACATCCAAAGACAAAGGAGAAGCCACAGTGAGATGGTAGGAGGGGCACAATCACAGTAAACTCAGATCCCATAACTGGTGGGTGGGTGACTCACAGACTGGAGAACACTTAGACCACAGAAGTCCACCCACTGGAGTGAAGGTTATGAGCTCCACGTCAGGCTTTCCAAACTGGGAGTCTGGCAACGGGAGGAGGAATTCCTAGAGAATCAGATTTTGAAGCCTAGTGATAATTGATTGCAGGATTCCACAGGACTGGGGGAAACAGAGACCCCATTCTTAGAGGGCACACACAAAGTAGTGTGTGCATCGGGACACAGGGGAAAAAGCAGTGACCCCAGGGGAGACAGAACCAGAACTACCTGCTAGTGTTGGAGGGTCTCCTGCAGAGGTGGGGGGTGGCTCTCTTTCACCGTGGGGACAAGGACACTGGCAGCAGAAGTTCTGGGAAGTACTCCTTGGTGTGAGCCCTCCCAGAGTCTGTCATTAGCCCCACCAAAGAGCCTAGGTAGGCTCCAGTGTTGGGTTGCCTCAGGCCAAACAACCAACAGGGAGGGAACCCAGCCCCACCCATCAACAGTCAAGTGGACTAAAGTTTTACTGAGCTCTACCAACAGAGCAACAGTCAGCTCTACCCACCACCAGTCACTCCCATCAAGCCTCTTAGATAGCCTCATCCACCAGAGGACAGACAGCAGAAGCAAGAAGAACTGAAATCCTGCAGCTTGTGGAACAAAAACCACATTCACAGAAAGACAGACAAGATGGAAAGGCAGGGGGCTATATACCAGATGAAGGAACAAGATAAAACCCTAGAAAAACAACTAAATGAAGTGGAGATAGGCAACCTTCCAGAAAAAGAATTCAGAATAATGATAGTGAAGGTGATCCAGGACCTCGGAAAAAGAAAGGAGGCAAAGATCGAGAAGCTGTAAGAAATGTTTAACAAAGACCTAGAAGAATTAATGAACAAACAGAGATGAACAATAAAATAACTGAAATGAAAACTACACTAGAAGGATTCAATAGCAGAATACCTGAGGCAGAAGAACAGATAACTGACCTAGAAGACAGAATGGTGGAATTCACTGCAATGGAACAGACTAAAGAAAAAAGAATGAAAAGAAGTGAAGACAGCCTAAGAGACCTCTGGGACAATGTTAAACACAACAACATTCACATTATAGGGGTCCCAGAAGGAGAAGAGAGAGGGAAAGGACCAGAGAAAATAT
>NW_006794812.1:0-735 GCF_000442215.2 Lipotes vexillifer | reverse complement strand
ATGGAAAGAGCAATCAATTTAGACACTTGCCCTGGAACTCCCTTAGTTAGCTAAAGCCTTTGACCTTTACATACACAGTGAAAGGTGAATCACCATAGGAGTATTAGTGCAAAATATTTGACTACTTGAAATAGAACAATGCAAATATGCAATCCAGGTAGGATAAAGTACCGTCACCAAGGGGTTTGTCCCACCACCACATGTGGCCTAGATACTGGCGGTATCTAAAAACCTGGAAATCAGCAGCCCAAAAGGCCCCCTCCCTGCTATGGGAAAAGGACCCCACGTGGTGATCCTAACCACCAACCATGCCCTGAAATTGCAGGGTTCACTCCATGGACACAGTGCCCTCGAGTGACGAGGCCCTCCAACTCGCACCTCCAGAGACACAACCGGGGATAACAGGGCACCATGATGACTCGTGTGACCATCATTTGACCTGGAGTTTCTCTCAGAAAAGAACAAGAGTGTCTCCCAAAAGATTAGACTATTGCTTGCAGGACTTACTGTACACAGAGGGGAGCTAATAAGCTTGGAAGGGGAACCGTATGTCCTGCTGTCACCATAGAAAAGCCTACAGACACCGTGATGATGGTGGCCAATAAGACCGGGTGGACTCCTGGCTACTTCAAAAGGCTGTTGACTCAGAGGTCATCATGGTCCTTGATCACCACTGACCCTGGACTGTGTGGGAGTGGAGCCGGGAGGGCTGTGACACCTGGTGCTGTTTTTATA
>NW_006794811.1:0-4985 GCF_000442215.2 Lipotes vexillifer | reverse complement strand
GGCATGTGGGATCTTCCCGGACCGGGGCACAAACCCGTGTCCCCTGCATTGGCAGGTAGACTCTCAACCACTGTGCCACCAGGGAAGCCCTGTCTTGTTTTTGTACTTGGGATTCTGTGAGCTTCTTGGATATGAAAGTTTTTTAGTTTTCAAAATATTTGGTAAATTTTGGCCTTCGTTTCTTCTGTCTCTCATTTCTTTCAGGGACTCCAATAGCATGAATAGTAGGGTATTTAGGGTTGTCCCATAGCTCTCAGTTGTTCTTTTCCATTTTTAAAATTCTTTTTCTCTGTGTGTTTCATTTTGCATAGTTTCTAATGTTTCAAGTTAACTGATTTTTTCTTTTGCAGTATAATCTTACATTAATCCTTTTCAGTATATTTTTTTTCCTCAGACATTGTAATTTTCACTTGTAGAAACTAAATTCTTACCTATATTATATCTTAGTTGTCTCTAACTTTTTGAACATATGGAATAAATTTATAATAATAACTTTTAACGCCCTTGTCTGCTGTTTCTTACATCTGTGTCAGTTCTTGGTTTGATTGATAGCTTTTTCTCCTAATTATGGGTTTTACTTTTCTACATCTTTGCATGTCTGATAATCTTTAATAGGATACTAGATATTATGAATTTTACTTTGTGAGTGCTGGATATTTTTGCATTGCTGTAAGTATTCTTGAGCTTTATTTTGGACACAGTTAACTTAATTGGAGACTGTTTGGTCTTTTTGACTCCTGCTTTTAATATTTGTTAGGTGGGCTGAGAGCAGCATTTAGTCTAGGACTTATTTCCCACTAATGAAGCAAGACCCTTAATATTCTACTCAGTGCTTTCAGAATTATGAATTTTCCTAGTCTGAATTGTAGGACCAGGCACTATTACCAGGAATGCTGAATATCTCTTCCTTTAACCCTTTGGGATAGTTCTTTCCCTGACTCCAGGTAGTGTATTGCTGAATACTCAACGGGAACTCTCTGCCCTTCTCTGGGATTCTTTCACTGTGTAGCTCTCCCCTTTCTAGCTGCCTTGGACTCTTAGCTGTGCCTCTCTCATTAAGGAGTCCTTCATGCTCTCCCTGGGTTCACCCTCCCTGCACTGTAGTCTCAAATCTTTCTTAAGGCAGTAAGTTGGGACAACTTTGTATATGCCAGGAATCTGACCTTGGCTGGAAATTTCTCTTTTCTTCTGTGAGGCTTCCATAGTATAGGTTTCACGCGTGATATTAGTTGTAAATTAGTTTATGTTGTCTAATTCTGGGTTGACTTTGCAAGAGCACATGATTACTGTTTTTATTCTTTAAATGCAGTTAAATGTAATTTCCTGATTATAGTTTCTTAGATTATCAGTAATTTATCACATTGAATGAGAAGAGTTTCCCTAGCTGTGTAGAGTTATGGCCTGATTCTAGAGTTTTAATTTTTTGTTTGTTTGTTTCTTTTTTAGAATGAGTATGGGAATATTAAGTAATGAAGAATAGCTGACTTATATTATTTTTCTCATTGCTACTGGATCTTTGGTCAGATATTATAACTGCCATAGGCCATCATGACATTGTAACATAGAATCTTTAAGTACAGATTTATGGTGGAGCACTGAGGGTTATTTATTTATTTTTTTTATGTACTAGAATCATGATCTATTTGTGCTGAATGCTTTGTTAAGGTCAATTAAAGTAACATTTGAATATTGGTGATGTTACTTGCAACAACTTACTTGTTGTTAACATGTACCTGTATTTCATATGCTCTTAATCTGTCCTGTTCAAACAGGAGTAGTCCAGTGGATGACTCTATCCACATCTTGAGTGTTGATGAGAAGAACAAGTTGGGAGCCAAGATTATCAAGGCAGAGATGATGGGAAATATGGTAAGACTTATATGTTCTTTTGGAGAATAATTGCTAAATATCTGACTTCTTACAAGTAATTTTGGAAGTTCCTTAGCTATGTGGATGTAGCACTCTGAAAATAACTGCTGCTTATTGATTCTTTGAAGAAATTCTTGAACACTTCTAAGAACAGTACTGTCTACTTCTAAGTAAATTATGTAATTTGTCAAATTTCTGAAATTTAAGATTCTAGGGAATTAAGTGCTTTTTAATTTTCTTTTTAACTTGGATATTTGTTTATTATTGTATTTATAACTTATTGAGCGTATTTGAGGGAGATAAAGATGTCACTGTCTTCTTTCCCTTTTTTAGTCATATTTTGTTAAGAATGTGTATTACTTTCTTAAATTCCCTTACTTAGGAACTTCAAAAATGAGCTAATAAAAAGGATGGTTAACTCATTTTTTCAAATCTTAAGGCAACATATTTGTGCCTGACAATGTGTTAAATGCTTTGTGTAGGTTAGCTCACTTTATTCCCATAATAATGTTGTGATTTGAAACTTACTTAACTCACAATTGAATAGAAATCAGAATTATTTGGTAAGAGTGGCACCTATCTATTTATTATATTGTCACATTTATATTATACAAATACTGTTACACTGGACATGGCAGAATAACAAAGTCAGGCAGCTTTCCATGTCTTGACAAAATTGATTCCCTCATGGCCATATGTATGTATGCATGTCAAATCCAAATATAAGTGATCTTAAGTAGTGTTCTGTTTTGGTGTACCATCCGTATGACACTCTTCAGTAGAACAAAAAATAGCCAAACATGATAACTTCTGTTTTTATTAGTTTATATCTGTAATAAAAGTCATATCTTGCATTTGCTGCAATCTGGTAACACTGAACTTAAGCTCAACCCAGAAATTAGTAAGCAAGACAGACCACCACCAACAACAGCAAGAAAATAACATATGAGTTTTGAAAGCACAATGAAATTAGTTAAAATAGTGAAAGAGAGATCACCAAGTTAAGAGGTTAACATGTTAAAACAAGTGTTCTGTGTTCATGGAACCACTGCAGTGGAGAATGCTGTCTTTGCTTGTCATATAATTCTGTTTATTTATTTCATTGTGATTTATTGCTTTATATATCAGTTTTGTAATATAAATTTTTATAGATTTCCTAGAGTTAAAGTGAAATGCATTCAGAATTTTTATCTGAATTCCTTAACAATAAAGAAGGTAATATTTTAAATCTTGTGATGGCTTTCTTTTTACAAATAATTGAAATTCTGAGTATTGGAAGTTTATAATATCTAAGGAATTATAAAAGTGCCATTCTTAAGGTTATGTATTTCTTTCATTTCCCTATCTTCCCTAAAATATATGTCCTTGTAATTATTTACCTTCAAAGCATAAACAATTTCTACAGGTATTTGAGAATTTTGTTACCCAGAAGAGTTCATTAAAAAGTAATATACTAGACTGTGAGTTGGTAACTAGATTTAGGTGAGAGCTACTTGGATGTTTGCCATGCTGTTTTCCCTATTGTTAAGTGAATTTGAAATATTCTACAAATGAAGAAACTATGTTATCACACCTATTTTTCTTGTCTTTCTATTTGAAGGAATTAGCTGAACAACTTAAAGCCCAACTTGACAAGGCAAATAAATTCGAAGACAACATAATGCAGATATCATCAAAAAAACCTGGGGTAGAGGTAAGTAATAAAAGTTTGTTTATAGGTAGCCCGTTACCTTATATAATACTTCTACTTGGCAGTGGTAATATTTTAATGTTAAATGTGTCTGTATCTGTGTTGGTGTGCTTGTATGTATTTGTGCTTGTTTGCTTGTTTTTAAAATTTATTTGCATATGTATTCTCTCATGTTCCACCATTGTGTGTCCTGGTGGAAGAAAGCCTAGGCCTACACGTGTACTAGGCCTAGGGCCAAGGAGACCTGGTTTTTTTCTGGGCTCTGCCATTTACTGACTGACCTTGCACAAGTCAAGGTCATTATCTCCTCCTCCAGAATGAGAGACTTGAATTTGGTATCCATTTCATGTAAAATATTTTGTTCTAGGATTCATTCACCTATCTGTTGGTCAGTAAAACAGATAAAAACACCTGTGTGCATGGAGTTTTATTTGGGTACTAAGAGAGAGGTAATAAATAGTAAAAATTTTAAAAAAGTTATATATCTTAGGCAGGGTGGTAGGGATCTTGAGTGCCAGGTATGCTGTATGTTTATGTGTATGTGTATGTCTTGGGATGCACAGGCTAATTCTCATTGAAAAAGTGACATTGATACAAGGACTTGAAGGAAGTTAAACAGTGACCTTTGTGGATCTGAGTGAAGAGCACTGTGGACATAAGGAACAGAGAATTTAAAGTTCCAAAGACTGGACATGTGTCCAATGTGTAGGAAGAACAGCAAGGAGACCAGTGTTGTTGGAGTGGAATGAATGAAAGAGAGGAAAGTAGAAGATCCAGATTAGAGAGACTGTGGGAGGCCAGATCATGTTATGCTTAAAAGTCACAGTAAGAAAGTATTGAGTTGGCCAAGAAGTTCGTTTGGGTTTTCGTACCATCTTATGGAAAAATCCAAATGAACTTTTTGACAAACCCAATAGGTTTTTATTCTGGGTGAGAGGTAAAGCTATTTAAGATTTTTGAGCAGAAAATGTATTTTGACAGGACCATCCTGGCTTCTTTGTTAAGAGTAGATTGGGGGAGAATAAGGTCAGACATAGGGTCTAGTTAAGCTTTTGCCATAATACATGCAGGAAACGATAGTGAACTTGACCAAGATAGTAGCTGAAGAGATGATTAGAAGTGATTAAAGTTTTTATATGCATAAATATCTTCTGTGTATATTTTGAAGGAGAGCGGACAGGATTTTTATGATGGTTTAGATGGGAGGGGAATATGTATTAAAAAGAAGAGAAAAAGTAGACTCCAGAGATTTTTGCCTGAGCAGCTGGAAGACTAGAATGGCCATTATTTGAGATGTGGGAGAAAGAGTAGGTTTGGAGCAAAGATTGGAAGTTCTGTTTTGGGTATATTGAGCTTGGATGTCTTTTAATTAATTTATTTATTTTTGCTGCTTTGGGTCTTCATTTCTGAGCAAGGGCTATCTCTA
>NW_006794810.1:0-243 GCF_000442215.2 Lipotes vexillifer | reverse complement strand
ATAAGCTAAGCCTAAACCGTTGTCATACTCTTACCTGTACACTAAACTGTCCCCATTCCCTAACCCTAACCCTAACCTGTACCCTAAACCGTCCCCAGTTCCTAACACTAAACCTAACACTAAGCCTAAATTTTACCTGAAGCCTTACCATAACCCATGCCCTAATCCTAACCCACACGTTAAATCTAACCCTTGCCATAACACGTACGCTAACCCTAAACCGTTGTCGTACCCTAAACTGTA
>NW_006794808.1:0-1006 GCF_000442215.2 Lipotes vexillifer | reverse complement strand
GAAAAAGTAACATTCATTTGTTTAACTTACTTAAGATAGCCTGTTACGTCCTCTCCTAGGTACCTATGTTGCAATGTGTCATATGTTTCTACCTCTTTGCAAACATGACTCGTTTGATTTAGTTAGCTTACAATTTGGCTGTGCATCATTAAAAAAATTTTTTTTGTTGAGGATAAGTGAAAGTTTAACAATTAATCATTGAAGGCTTGCTTCTAAGGAGGTCAGTTAAGGTGTCTGCAGTTTCTCGAGATCTCCATGGTCCTTGCCAGAAGTAAACCTTGACTTGGATTCACCAGAGGAAAGTACGTCCTTAGACAAGTCTGAATGAGCGAGAACATTTTGGTTCCAGGCACCAAGTGCACATTCACATCTTTGCTGAATAAATGAGTGAATGTATTTGTTGGCATTTTCTATCTTATTATGACTGCGACTTGGCATTTTTTAACACAAGCACTTTGCCCAAACATCAGCCAATTTCTCACAGCAGCCCTGGAGTGTTCAGCGACGTGGGAGTAGTTTTGTGCAATTCCCATTTCCCAGAAGAGAAAGCTGTTATTGTTTTAAATTTTCCGCTCCTGCAGAAATGCCCTCCCGTGTCCGTGTGCCCTCCCTTTCTGTGTGGCTTCCAGGAGGAGCAATGTCCTTCTAGCTTTGTTGTCCAGAGTCAGCTCAATTTGCTCACCACAGTCCTGACGATGGAGAGAGACTTTCCCCTTGGCAAGGTGTCAGCACCTGCCTTCCTTGGTCTTGAGGCGGAATGACGGCGGCCCCGGCTGTGAGCCGTCCACACAGGTGAACGGGGATGTCTGAGCGGGCTCCTTGGTCAGTACAGAAAGGACTTCCCCAAATCCCCGCCCACTTTGCTGAAAATCACCCAAACTCTCCTTTGGGTCCAGGCATCCCAGACCCTTGAGAGGATGACCCAGGTCCTGGACATTTAGGGTCACTCTGTGGGCAGCCTGGGTCCAGGTTTCTTTATGGATTTTTTTTTTTTTTTTTTTTTTTT
>NW_006794807.1:0-1453 GCF_000442215.2 Lipotes vexillifer | reverse complement strand
GTACAGATGAACTGGTTTGCAGGGCAGAAATAGAGAAACAGATGTAGAGAACAAACGTATGGACACCAAGGGGGGAAAGTGGCGGGGCGGGGGTGGTGGTAGGATGAATTGGGAGATTGGGATTGACATGTATACACTAATATGTATAAAACAGATAACGAATAAGAACCTGCTGTATAAAAAATAAATAAATAAACAAACAAACAAATATAAGGCAGAGAGCGCCGGCAGAAGCTGTCTTTCAAAGCCTGCTGATGATGGAGATCAAGGGTAGAAATGCTGACAGCCGAGTCCTCGAATGGAACATAAATAGATAAGATACCCTCTGGACAGCTGCACTTCCCTGCTTGGGAATTCAGGATGACTGATTAGAAATCTAACAGGCAAGCTTTAGATTGTATCGGCAGACCCTGCTCAACTGACCGGAAAACCTGTGTCCTGGTAGCTCCAGGTGGCAGGCCCCGATCTCAACCATTTTCCATCTGAGAACATGTGGTCTTAGGAAACAGTCACTAAGAGAGCTGGAACATATTAACATACACTACTAAAGAGATTTACTGACCTGTTCTCAAGTAGTACCTTATTTGGCTAGCACAAACATCAATATTACATTGAGAAATATTTCTAAACTAGATAAAAATGCCCCAGAAGGAAAGAGAATAACACAGAAAAAACGTGGAATGAAATAGTTTTCGATTCTTTTTTTTTGGGACCAAAATGTTTCCACTTACCTTGGACTTGATATCTCTGTGTAACACACGTTTCCTGTGAATGTGATTTACTCCAAGGCACATTTGTGTAAACCAATTAAGTATCTGTAAGGAAAAAAGCATGCAAATCTGCAAGAATGCAATAACGGGTTCATGGCAACCCAAAATCCCAAAGAATCATCTTCAGGCCCTGGCTGACCTGAGTTTTATATAAGTACAGAACTCCTGAAAATTACATAGTTCAACTAAGATTCAGTGTTGCCTGGAGAAATTCAGAAAAGCTGTGAATCAATCCCATATGTGTCATCGTCTTAATTATGATCTAAATATCAATTTATTTATTTACTTTTTTGGCCATGCCACGCGGCTTGGGGGATCTTAGTTCCCCCAGGGATTGAATCCAGGCCCTTGGCAGTGAAAGCGCGGAGTCCTCACCACTAGACTGCCAGGGAATTCCCAAAAATTTATTTTAATAAAAATCCCACTACGTTTTTCTTGTATTTAACCAAATAAAAATATTTCTTAAATATACATATAAAAGTAGTTTGCCATTTAGAAATGAATATGCTATAACTTTTTATAGTGTAATCATTACATCAGATTTTCATTCACTTTTTCAGAATATTCAAATATTAACATTAAAAGATTTCATTATATTACCAACAATCCTTTGAAGCCACGCTGACATGCTACAATGGAAGTCATATTCTTTTTTTTTTTTTTTTTTTTCCGGTACCCGGGCC
>NW_006794806.1:0-297 GCF_000442215.2 Lipotes vexillifer | reverse complement strand
GAACACTCTATGACATAAATCACAGCAAGATCCTTTTTGCCCCACCTCCTAGAGAAATGGAAAGAAAAACAAAAATAAAAAATGGGACCTAATGAAAGTTAAAATCTTTTGCACAGCAAAGGAAAACATAAACGAGGCCAAAAGACAACCATCAGAATGGGAGAAAATATTTTCAAATGAAGCAAATGGCAAAGGATTAATTTCCAAAAGGCAGCTCATGTAGCTCAATATGACAAAAACAAACAAACCAATCCAAAAATGGGCAGAAGACCTAAACAGACATTTCTCCAAAGAAGA
>NW_006794805.1:0-225 GCF_000442215.2 Lipotes vexillifer | reverse complement strand
ATGATGGATACATGTCATTGTACATTTGTCCGAATCCATTGGGTGTACAACACCAAGAGTGAACCCTTAGGCAAACTATTGACCTTGGGTGATTTTGAAGTGTCACTGTAGGTTCATCAATTGTAACAAATAAAGCACTCTGGTGTGTGTGTGGGGGGGGGAAATGTCAATAATGGAGGAGGTCATACATGTGTGGAGGCAGAGCGTGTATGGGAAATCTCTGTA
>NW_006794804.1:0-516 GCF_000442215.2 Lipotes vexillifer | reverse complement strand
TCTGTGTGACCTATTTCACTTGGAATCATCGTACCTAAATCCACTCACCAAGATGCTACGGGCTTGATGACATTGATTTCATTGATGACAGATCTTCCATGGCACATAAGTGCCGCAAATTGGCGATCCATTTTTTCCTTTCGTGGGTATTTATCTTGTACCGTGGACGAGGTTCCTGTAAAGAGGGCAGCCCCAAACTTTGGGGTGGCATAGTCTTTTTGATTTCTGTTTCCCTAAGCCTAGTGCCCAAGGCTATGTACCTTGTTTTTTCGATGTTTCAGGAAATACCATACGTTTCTCTAGGATGGCTGTTGGCAATTTACATTCCGCCCGTAAGCATAACAACGCTCCCTGTTCTCCCTGGCCTGTCCTGCCTTTCTGGATTTTACACATTTTTCACATGGCCTTTTTGACCGGGGGGAAGTGAGGCTTCATTGTAGCGCAGATTTCAATTGCAAGCTTGCTTGTTTGCCCAAAAAGGGCGTATGCGTTTTTTCCTGAATATATTCAGGAAAA
>NW_006794803.1:0-2330 GCF_000442215.2 Lipotes vexillifer | reverse complement strand
CGGGCGGGGTTCCTTTAAGCAAACACCCTAAAGTCATGACAACCGACATTCAAATTACAACTTTCCTTGATATCTCCTGTTTAAAGTTCTGGCCTGTCTCTTCAAATAATTTTATGTGGGAAGTGAAAAGACAGCAGCCTCCAATTATTCAATTCTTTTCTCTCCTACTTGGTTCTGCCACGAGAGGCTGACTTTTAAAAACTGATTCAGGGGATTTTTATTTAAGGGCTAACGTCAAAATGGTTGGTGTTTATCGTAATCGGTGCTAATTGGGGTGTAAACGTGGCTTCCTCTCCTGCTTGCTCAGGGACCTTGGGTGTGTGTAAGAAAATGCAGCCCGACCCAGGCAGGACGGCCTCTGAGCTCCTGTAACCCACGTGCCAGGAAGCTGCCTCTTCCAACAATGGCAGAACTTCTCTCTCGGTTGGAACAAGATGCCAAGAGCGTCATTAAGGCCACACGTTCAACAATTTTATCACATGCTTTGATAACAGGCTAAACCAGAAATCTCTGTCAATTAAATATGCCAGATCAATTTATGACAAGGTGGATCCCCTGGTGCTTTTGCTCTTACGTAACCTCAGTGGTCTGAGGTGAATACAGCTTATTAAAGAAGTTTCCCTCTACACGTGTACATTTGTCTCACATCTGAAACATAACAGGTCTGTCAGGAACAAGACAATGGGAGCTTTAAAAAATTAATAGGATGTCAAATAAAAGAGCTCAAAAAGACATTTGTCACACAGCCTAATTTGAGAAAAATGTCAGTTAAGGGTCTGTTTTCCATTTTCCAGTGTAAGAAGAAATCAAACAGGCTAAATAATATCAAGCCAAAGTTTGCCTGTGGCTTTTGAGGATGGATGGACCTTTGGGAGCAGGTTAGGCAAGACAGCTGCATTTTAACTTCAGCAGTTTTTTGGACAGTTCACGGGGCAAAAATCTAGTGGGGTAAGGATGAGTTCTCGCCTGCTTGGCCATCACTAGTCCTATGTCTTGGGGGAGGCTGCCTAATCATTCTGGGCTTTGATTTTCTCATCCGTAAAATAAGCACTGTCATTAAGATCAAGTTTTTATGCAAAGGATTCCATGAGGACCTCTGAGTTATGATAGCTGCTAGCCAGGCTGGAATCACTTTCCTCACTGAAGTACTCACAAAAATACCCAAAGTGAAACAAAATTTCAATAGCAAAGGAAACTAGGAGTGTGCGTCAGAACCAGTCAGACCCTAAGGGGAATGTATCGTCTATCAGAGCTCAGATATGCCCTGGGGCAGAGAAGCAGAAGAGGAACAAGTAAGGGAGGAAATGTTGCTGGCCCGGTTAAGGGGTGAGAGGCAGGCTGGAGGTTTAACGCTGACCTCACCACTTAGTAGCTGCATGACTTTGGAAAGTTATTTCTCATTTTTGTGCCTCAGTCTCATGATCTGTAAAATATAATAGAGTGGTTATAAGGACTATATAGCCGATATGTGCGAGGCACTTAGAAAAGGGCTTTGTGCACAGGAAGCACTGAGAAATACTTTCTGGCCTGATATCAGAGACTCAGGCCTTTGTTGAGGAGCGGTCAACCCATTCCCAATCTTCCCTTTTAAAAAATCTTTTCTGGCTTTTCTTGGCGGGTTGGTGGTGGCAGGGAGAGGGGGGTGGTGCAAACCAAGGCCATTCATTTTACCCTTGAATCTGCACTTCTCAGGCTGCCTGCATGACAAGACCCCATTTAGACTGAGCAAAGGCCCAGGGAGGGTCAAGGGGGACTGCATCCTGGACTGTGACAGCCTCCACAGGACTGGCCACCACAGGTAAACTCTCGTGGAGGCTGCTTCAGGGCACATGTAAAAACATTCCCCAAAGTCTTCAGAGGTAAATGCCCTTCCCTATAGTCCAACAGCCCACCATCAGAAGCAGAAGACCACCCCCCGACCCCAGCTCTGCAGCACATTAAATGAAGGAGTGCTGGACACAGAACTGTGACAAAGGCCTTTGTGCTATAATTACCCTTCTAGATCAACACCCAGGGAGGAGTCCACCGGCATGAAATGTGGACGGCAGAACATTCACGACCTCGTACACTGAAAAACAGACCTCTCCTTGCTCCGATGTAGAGAGAAAGAAAGAGCCAATATAAATATTTTTTAAAAGGGAGCGACAGCATTTAAGATATAAAGGAGAAGCATTCTTTTGATTGGTTAAATAGTTACTGGAAGACGTAAAAAAAAATTTAGGAAGCATTTGTTTTAGAATCAAAATCAATTAAAAAAAAATATAGAGTATCGGGCTTCCCTGGTGGCGCAATGGTTGAGAGTCCGCCTGCCGATGCAGGGGACACGGGTT
>NW_006794802.1:502859-534216 GCF_000442215.2 Lipotes vexillifer | reverse complement strand
AAAAAAAAAAAAAAAAAAAAAAAAAAAAAAAAAAAAAAATGAACGAGGATCATTGAGTGGTCAGGAGGCAGAGATGGGACCAGAGCTTGAATTTTACAAAGCCAAGACTTATCCCGACAGCTCTTAGATCTCTTTCACCCTGGTCCATAATCTGCACAATGGTTCTTGTGAGGGTCTGCCTGCACACAACATTGGCAGTGAACAGAGAGTTCGAAGCTCAAGGCTCTAAGCAACGTATGGCCTTATGTGCTCAGCCAGGAAGGAAGAGAGGAGTGTAAACAACACAATGAACATCCACTGTGTGCCAGATCCTTTGCCAGGCAGTTCCACGTATATCATGTTATAATACTGCAGGGAGGTAGTGATAGCCTGCTCTTAGAGATGAGAAAATTGGAATTCCTAGAGATTAACCTACAGCCAGTAACTGATGGATTTAGGTTTGGAATTCACATCTGACGAAGTCTGTACTTTTTTTTTTTTTTTGAAACTTTCTCCCCAAAGAATGAAAACACACACACACACACACACACACACACACACACACACACACGAGTCAGGCACTGAAATAAAGTGCTTGTATCAAATCAACATCAAGGATAACTGTATAATATGTGTTATTGGGGCAAGTAGGATGAGAAGCAAAGGGATTAACCGAGATACATACTGGCAGAATAATAACAGGTAAAAAATTTGAGCACTTGCTATGTGCTAAGCCCTTTTCTAAGTGCTTTCTATGTGTTAGCGCATGTAAACCTCACAAAGATCCTATGAAGGAGGTATGACTGTTATTCCCATTTTAAACATGAGAAAACTGAAGCACAGAGAAGATAAGCCATTTGGTCAAGGTTACCGAACGGGCAGAGTTGTGCCAGTGATTTACCTACTGCTACACCTTCAGCCATTTCCTCTTCTCGCTTCTAAGCTGGACTCCATGGCCTCCCTTGATAACTGGCTTGCTATGAGGCTTACTGATAGCAGGCGTTTAGGAGACTGGAAAGCAGGAGGAAAGGAGGAGGGGACTTATTTCCTGATTTTTCCTGCTCCTGTTAGTGTAGCCTTAGCAGTGGCTCTTGGCTCCAGTCACTAACTCTTTTGGGTATTTCAGAACCAGCCTTTATTGCTCCCTTGGGGACCAGCAGCAACAAGCGGGCACCCTCAACTCAGAGGTTTGAACACCAGCTCCTCTGAGCTCCAGGTTCTGGTAACTCTTCCCTCTTGCCCTCCCAGTCCTAGAGATGGCAGCTGTTTCTTGCCTTCATTATCTCTGGGTCACTCAGTGTTCCCTTCTTATTCTTCCAGCTCTCCCACCAACTCCCTGTATTAAATCTACTCTGTCTGAAATACCTAGGGTGGCTTATTTTTTTCTGACTGGACCCTGACTACTATAGTACTTGGATCTGGTAGCTGGTTTCCCGAGCATGTTCTCTTAACTACTAGTGTCTTACCTGCCTCTTGGTAGGTGTGGGAATTTCAAACCCCAGCTGGCAGGATCACAGAAGTCACTTTTATGATTTCATATTTTTTACCAGAAGCTAAATTCACTTCTCAGAAACAAACATTTACAAATTCCTAGCAGACCACGGTCACAGGCTTCACTGTGAATATTCTCAGCTATGGGAATCCGGTTGAGGGACCCTGGGCAAGGTGGATACAGAGAACTGCCAGCTTGATTTTGACTCCCCTCATTCTGATGCTGGGCACTAATGTCATCCTGCCAGAGTCAGACTGAGATGGAGTTAAGAGGAGAGACGGTCACTTTGACACTGAAGGAAATTACTGGTGATAATAAAAGCTTATGGCTTTAATTAGAGGGCCAGCTGGTGTCAGTACCATTTTGAAGACATGGGTGTCAGGCATTCAAAGGCGTACTACTTGGAGAGCTTTCAGCTAGGGCACCTTGTTAAGAGGGCTTTGATCAGGGGATGGGGCGTGGAGGGGCACCACATCCAAGATTTGGAATGGCAGTCGTGTAAGCCAATGATTATGGTGCTACAGGGTCTCTTGTGTAAGATGGTACACAGAATTGCACTTAGTGAAAGAAAAAAAAGGACACAAAAAGAGGAAAGAGGTGGCCTCTATCCAACCACTTAACCATCCATCCAATCATCAATGCACCAATTTATTCATTCATTTAACAAACATCTATTGGGCTACTATCCTATGCAAAGTATATGTGGGATGGGAGACAGAGATGAGTCAGACATGGATCCCATCCTGAAGGAGTAAAACCTCCAGTAGGGGAGAGCAGAAGAAGAAAAGGTACCATCTAGCAGGAGTAACTGTGGCTTCACGAAGGGAGTAGAAACTGAGATGGGGAAGAAAGTGCGTGGCACATGTGAGCATGTTGAGAAATCTGGTAGGTTACATAGTGAAGGTTTTGTGAAGAGATGTCATGGCAGCAAGATCAGAAAGAGAGTTGAGACTATATCATAAAAGGCTTTGAATCTCGACTTTGTTCTGTCAGTCGTAGGGAGGAACTGAATGTTTTAAAGCAGGATATGAGATGATGAAAATCGGTTCATAGAAGAGTATTCTAGAAGCACAGTGTAAAATGGACTGTGATTGAGACACCAGTTAAGAAGTTGTCATGGGCTTCCCTGGTGGCGCAGTTGTTGAGAGTCTGCCTGCCGATGCAGGGAACACGGGTTCGTGCCCCGGTCTGGGAAGATCCCACATGCTGCGCAGCGGCTGGTCCCGTGAGCCGCGGCCGCTGAGCCTGCGCGTCCGGAGCCTGTGCTCCACAACGGGAGGGGCCACAGCAGTGAGAAGCCCGCGTACCGCAAAAAAAAAAAAAAAAAAAAAAAAAAAGAAGTTGTCATGATGGTCAAGGCACTGAAGACATAATGAAGGGGTGAATCGTAGGAGAGGCAGAGAAAATACAGACAAGGAAATGGAGTTCAGAGCAAGATGGTAACCCACTTGGTAGGACCTGGCAAGAGGTAGGGAGGAGTCAAGCTTGGGTGGTGAAGAGGACAACTGTGTCACTAAGAGAAACAGGGAGCATAAAAGAAAGACCAATGTTAAAGGTCTCAGTCTATGAGTTTGGCTCTGAACACACTGAGTTTGAGGGTTTGGAGGAAATTAAGGCTGAGATGTCCAGCACAGAGTTGGAAAAGATGGACAGCATGGAGTTCAGGAGAGAAGGTGGGGATGGATGGGAAATCAGTTGGACTACCATCTGCCTTCACCAGGGTTAGCAGATGAAGCTCTGTAACTGGATGTGATCTCCTAAGGACAGAGTACTGAGAAAGAGCAAAAAAGAGCCATTCTTGAGTAAAACCTAAGTTTGTAAAGTGCAAGGAAGGAGGAATCAAAGGATGGATGGCCAGAAGAGCAGAAGGAAAACAGGAGAGAGAGGCTGGAAAGAAAAACAAGGAGGGAGGGTGAAGCATTAGGGAAGGGAGAATAGAACGCCAAATGCTCCCAAAGGCCAGGAGAGGAGGAACAGGAAAAGGCCACTGGACTTGGGGGGCTGAGAAGTGATCAGTGACGATCAGGGGAGCGAGTTGGGTAGAGTGGTGAAGGCAAGAGCTAGATTATAAAGAGCCAGAAATAGTCATCATATAAACAGTAGTAAAAACAATGAAACCTTGCATTTGATGCTTACTAAGGGCCAAGCACTTTCTGAACACTTTACATGAATGAATTCATTTAATCTTCACAACTACTCCATGAGGTGAGTACTATTATTACCTCCCACTTTACAGACAAGGGAACCAGGGAACTGAAGAAAAGAAGAAAGGAAAAGACTAGATCTCCAAAGTGCAGAACCCCAGTCTTGCCAGAAGCACTGCATAAAAGGGCTCTGAGGTTAAGGAAATTTGACATTTTCTCTTTTAGGAATGCAGATGAGTATATTAAAGACTGAGAAGCCCTGCACTGAAGAAACTGGTTTAGTTTTGTGAAATCCCATGTTTTCTAGATTTATTTGACCTATAAACCTTTTACCATTACCATTCTATGGGACAATGTTCTACGAGGCACACTTTGGAAAACGCTGGTGTGAAGAGTCTTTTATAACATTATGGACAGAAACTCCAGGAGGCTGTGGAGTCCTATTCTTCCTTTTTGAGAGGGAAGGGTGTTTGTTTTTTATGATAGGGGAGCAAAATTTTAGGGTGAGCTAAAAGAAGTGAGGGTGAGAGATAATGGGAAACAAGGAATCTTAGTGTTGGACAATAAATCAACAACACATTTGTAGAGCTTTGAGCTGGGATTCTTGGAAAAGAGACCACAAGAGAGCACATTATGACCAATTGCACTTGAGAAAATTGGTCCACTCCCAATGGACCCACGGAGCACGCTTACCAGCTTCATACGGGGAGATGCTCCTATAGCTTTAGGGGGCAATCAGATTACTCTGAATCCTCTTCCCCATTCACTGTTTCATTAATTCATTCAAAAAATACAGACTGGACTTCCTCTGGGCCAGGTGCAGTGGTAGGCATTGCTCTTCCTCTGATGCTAAGTCTTCCAGACTCTCAGCTCTTGGTTCTGCAGCCTGGATTTTGGTCCTGCCTCTGAGCCTTTGGACTTGAAGCTGTGCTTGGTTTTCCCAGTTTTCCCACTAGTCTCTGGCTTATCCCTCTTTGGGTCCCAGTGTCCCATGAAGCTTCAGGTAAGAACGCTGATCCAGTCCTGGGCCATCCACCCCTGACAGTGTCCCCTTGTTCAGTGTCCCAGCTTGTCCTGCCTCGAACTGTCCCTGCCCTCTGCTGTGTGCATTAGCGTGTGGGCTAGGGGTGCAAAGGATGAGAGCACTCAGATAAGAATAGACCCTGTCTTCAAGGAGACACAAGCCTAGCCAGGGCAGAGGTGGCAATGCTCTCCTAAGGAGGACCTGCCAGTAGCGTATAAAGCAGGCATGCATGATGCCTGCTTGACATGACAGGTGGCAGCAATTACTGGGTAAAGACTTCTGGAAGAAAGCATCTTCCTTTTTTTTTTTTTTTTTTTCGGTACGCGGGCCTCTCACTGTTGTGGCCTCTCCCGTTGCAGAGCACAGGCTCCGGACGCGCAGGCTCAGTGGCCATGGCTCACGGGCCCAGTTGCTCCGCGGCATGTGGGATCTTCCCGGACCGGGGCACGAACCCGTGTCCCCTGCATCGGCAGGCGGACTCTCAACCACTGCGCCACGAGGGACGCCCCTGGAAGAAAGCATCTTAAACCAGTGGCCCCACTTGGGGGCAGGGGATTGTGGGCAGAAGGAAGTTTGGCTTGGAAATTCTGCTTTATGAATAAGAAACTGCCTGTTTGGGCTAGATCCATTCCACAGGGAAAGGAATGCTGCTCCCTCCACCTGGAAAGACAGACTAAGTGTATTTTAATGTGCAGCTGCAGCCCTAGCCTGCGGCCCCCATCAGGCCCAAGGCATCTGGCTGGAGAGGTCTCTTTTAAACAGATGCTTATTATGGACTTGTTCTGAGCACCTACCATGCCTTGTCTTTCCCAGCTGCCAAATGCCCATTTCCAAGTTACTGAAATTCACTGGAAAGTATGGTTAACATGAGAATATAGATTAGCCCCCTTGCCACTGATGCAAAGCTGCCTGCTTGGCAGTCTCTGGTACTCATGATTCATGAACTATCTGGCAGGAGCAGGGGAAAATGGAGAATGACTGGACGGGGGTGGGGATGGGAGGGTAGGTTTAATTCTTGAGCTACTAATGAATCTGATTGCAGCCAACACTCAATTATACCCAGGTGGATTACACACTGGGCAAGTTGTCTGTAGAAAATGTTAAATCCCTTGAGAGTTTTGTCATTGCTCCACACACCCAAAAAGCTTCCAAGCAGCCTGACCCAGCCATTAATTGGTGTGCACTCACAGCCAGCCAACTCATTTCCATATTGTTTGAAGCAAAACATAATTAGGAAGGCAAACACGCTGTAAGATATGTACACTGTCCATATATCATACCACACATTTGAAGTCAAACAACAGTGAGTCTTCGGTTATCGTTGTTTTGAGTTAATTACCCCACTGCTCTCCCCGCTCCGTCAGCGTGAACCGATGAGGAGGAGCTGCAGGCCACAAGGCTGTTTTTTTTTTTTTTTTTTTTTTTTTTTTTTTTTTTTGTGCTATACGCGGGCCTCTCACTGTTGTGGCCTCTCCGGTTGCGGAGCACAGGCTCCGGACGCGCAGGCTCAGCGGCCATGGCTCACGGGGGCCCAGCCACTCCGCGGCATGTGGGATCTTCCCAGACCGGGCACGAACCCGTGTCTCCTGCATCGGCAGGTGGACTCTCAACCACTGCGCCACCAGGGAAGCCCCACAAGGCTGTTTTAATAAACGTCTGATAACATACACATTCAAGTGTGTTGTTCTTTCAAAATCGTCACCTTGGGACTGAGTTGCTGCCTTACTTAAGACACTTCTGGTAGTTCTTTTTTGGGAGGGGAATTGCCTTTGCAGCTTCTTGCCCATTCTTTAAAGTGCCTGTCTTCTACCGAGGGGGCAGATATCCATCTTGGGAGGGCAGGACTGATTTTTAGTGACAGCAGAAAGTATTCTGGAGCAAAGTGTAGTGAGTCAGTTACAGTCTTATAGTTCTCATAAAGATTTGTTTTCCCACTTCCTTTTTTTTTTTTTCCGAGAAAGTAGTTTAAGGTGAACTTTGCCTCTGTGAGCATTGCCTAAGCAAGTGTTCTCCTGAGCAAAATGAGCATGAGAAACCACCCCCTGCCCCCAACAATGACACGGGGACCTTTTCTTCTGAGCACACAGCCCTCAGCCAGGTGCCCGCTGACCGCCGTGTGGCACAACACCACCTAACTAGGCCCCAGGGCCTCTCCTTCTTGAGCTGCTGAAACACTGGCTTCAAACATCTTGCTCCAGGCCAGCTTCCCTCCCCAGGCAACCAAATCCTCACCCACCGCCCAGGGCCACTCATCAGCCTGTGCCGGGAAAGGCACATTCATGTGAATGTCAATGTCCAAGGTAATCAGGAGGATGAAACCATGGCAACAGCCTCCAGAGACCGAACCAAATGCCCCGAGGAGACATTCTGATACCAGAGGGGCAATGTGGGCTTGCAGTGACCTGGGGCTGGATACCTTTCCACAGGAAAGCATTGAAGCTGTCCCAGGAGATGTGGCTCTAAGGCACAGGTCCCCAAGGGGACCTCTTAAGGGAGATCAAGGCTCCTAGTTGAATTTAGGACTTCTGACAGATTGGTTAAAAAAATAAATTCAAGGGCTTCCCTGGTGGCGCAGTGGTTGAAAATCCACCTGCCAATGCAGGGGACACGGGTTCGATCCTAGGCCCAGGAAGATCCCACATGCTGCGGAGCAACTAAGCCCGTGTGAGGGCAGGACTGATTTTTAGTGACAGCAGAAAGTATTCTGGAGCAAAGTGTAGTGAGTCAGTTACAGTCTTATAGTTCTCATAAAGATTTGTTTTCCCACTTCCTTTTTTTTTTTTTCCGAGAAAGTAGTTTAAGGTGAACTTTGCCTCTGTGAGCATTGCCTAAGCAAGTGTTCTCCTGAGCAAAATGAGCATGAGAAACCACCCCCTGCCCCCAACAATGACACGGGGACCTTTTCTTCTGAGCACACAGCCCTCAGCCAGGTGCCCGCTGACCGCCGTGTGGCACAACACCACCTAACTAGGCCCCAGGGCCTCTCCTTCTTGAGCTGCTGAAACACTGGCTTCAAACATCTTGCTCCAGGCCAGCTTCCCTCCCCAGGCAACCAAATCCTCACCCACCGCCCAGGGCCACTCATCAGCCTGTGCCGGGAAAGGCACATTCATGTGAATGTCAATGTCCAAGGTAATCAGGAGGATGAAACCATGGCAACAGCCTCCAGAGACCGAACCAAATGCCCCGAGGAGACATTCTGATACCAGAGGGGCAATGTGGGCTTGCAGTGACCTGGGGCTGGATACCTTTCCACAGGAAAGCATTGAAGCTGTCCCAGGAGATGTGGCTCTAAGGCACAGGTCCCCAAGGGGACCTCTTAAGGGAGATCAAGGCTCCTAGTTGAATTTAGGACTTCTGACAGATTGGTTAAAAAAATAAATTCAAGGGCTTCCCTGGTGGCGCAGTGGTTGAAAATCCACCTGCCAATGCAGGGGACACGGGTTCGATCCTAGGCCCAGGAAGATCCCACATGCTGCGGAGCAACTAAGCCCGTGTGCCACAACTACTGAGCCTGCGTGCTGCAACTACTGAAGCCCGCGTGCCTAGAGCCCATGCTCCGCGACAAGAGAAGCCACCGCAATGAGAAGCCCGCGCACCGCAATGAAGAGTAGCCCCCGCTCGCCGCAACTAGAGAAAGCCGGTGAGCAGCAACGAAGACCCAACGCAGCCAAAAATAAATAAAATAAATAAATTTATTTAAAAAAAATCAAATGCTTATGTTTGTAGTCAGAGGGAGTGCTAGGCCAGGTGAGAGGAGGTGGACTGTCTTGGGGTGACTATATGCTTGTAAATCTGTTTGTAATTTATCAAGTGAGAGACACCCTAGATCCATCATCAGGTCTCTAGCAAGGCAGGTGAGCTGTTCCCAAGACCCTGTTCCATATCCCTAAATCTATCTCTTTACCTTTAAAATATCTAGATTGTAGGTGCTACTTTAGGGACTGGCCATTCTGTGCCGGTGAAAGAGTGAGGTTTCCAGGAATGAAAATTCAGAAAGCCAGACCCCAAGGGGAGGGGAGCCCACAGATCAGGGAGAATTCTCCATGGAAGCTACAGCCCCTGCTGTATTGCTTCCGGGGATCCACAAACTTTGCCAGCACCAGTCCCTGGAGATTCTCCCTGACACCAGGGAGCAGTGAATTCTGGGGCTGTCCCTAGCTTCTCCTCCCTCAGGGATGCTCTACAACTAGGTACAACAATTTCCACATCTTCATTCCCTGGACACGGAGCCTCCAGATTCAGAGAAACTAGAATCCCATTCTTTCCTCAAAGGAAAACCATTAGACCTGCACTTAGCAACCACCAGGAGGGTATTTTTAGCTCTCTGGCAGAAGGGTAATGTACAAAATGTAATCATCTCGGCCTTGAAATTCCTTACAACCCCATTCAACATGAAACTGTGGCTAATGGATGCTCATGGAGGGAGCACAGAAACAGGGCCGGCGGGCTTGTCTGCTGTTCGCCTTCTCTGTTCAGGATGTTGGTACCAGAGGTGGTAGAAAAGCTCAGGAACACACAGACTCAGGCAGTTCACTGTTCAACCAGAAGGAAAACTAGCCCCCAAGTGTCTGGTTCTTCCTTAGGTCAAATTGATAGCCCATGAGCTAAATCCACTAAGCTGACATTTCCAAGTGCACCAGTTGTCCTTCCCCTGACTTGTTCTGTGCCCTTGGACAAGTCCCTTCACCAGTCTGGGCCTCAGTTTCCATACCTGTAAAATGGTCCTTTTCAGCTAGGACATTCCATAATTCCAGGAGCCACTACATGGAATTGATTCAAGGCAAGCTGCCTGAGTGGGCAGAGGTCCAAAGCAATCACACCGTGCGTTTGCTGAGTGCCTATGGAGTACTCCACGCTGCTTCTCTGGCCCTGGCCCGGTGTGTGGCTAATCCACCTCCTAGGCCCTCTTTAGACAAATTTTAATCCCATGATGCAATCCCACTCTATCTGGCATCTCTGGCTCCAGGCCACCTGCCCTGATTTTACCTGGAGGAGCCCCAGGAACTCTGAGTGGATTTTAATTGCAGCTCTAGCAAAACAAAACCAAGCAGGTTCAATCTGCTCCAGAACACTCACTGGACTTACTCTGAGGTCAAAGAAGGTGACTTTAGAAATGTTACTATTTTCAGACAACCTAGGGGTAGAGAAAGAGATAGAGTTTGTTCTCCCTCTTCTGACCATGCTCTTCCCAAGGCAGAAGAGGCAAGAAAAGGGGAGGAAGAGGGAAGAGGATCTGGAGGTGTGTTTCCTGCCTGGAAGTTGGGGAGGAGATAAAGATGAGGAGAGCCATCCCCTGGTCCTGACTCCCCCAGAAAGCCTGGCTCCCAAGGCTCCTTGCCATCTTTCTGTCTCCAGGTAGGACGGCTCCACATGTACATGGACTGATTGGGATCCTGTCTCATTCAAATGCATTTAGAAAAGCACCTACTATGTGCCAGGCAGTGTGCTCGGCTGACAAGTTGTCTTTGTTTAGAGTATTACCAATCTCTAGTGGAGATCTAGAGAAGAGGTTTCCCTAAATCTCAGCTTTGCCTATATCCAAAAAATGCTTGAAACTGCATCAAACCAGTGTCCCTAACACTTTCAGCTCTTGTACACCTACGTGCACACACTGGAGAAGTGGGGGTGGAGCCTGGGGATGGGGAAGCAGGGAGAAGACACTTTGAGTTGCCTGCAGGAGGGGAGCAGATCATTCACTTCTGACATGATCATAACCAGTGAGGAAGGCCCCAGAAGACTATGCAGGGCTTCAGGGCTGGGAGGGGCATGGAGGAAGTGGGAAACTATGAGGAAGATACAGATGTAGTTCTATCTTATGTATCAGAGATCCACAACCATTCTTCAATTATCCACACCAGGAGAGAAGCGTGATAATGGAGGATCTTATGGATTATCCCCAAACTCACTAAGCCCATGGCTGTTGACCCTCAGCCTCATGACGTGTAGTGGAGCAGTGGGTAAAGAGTTCTTGACCTTTAAGAATTAGAGTAAGTTCATTCCCCCAGGGCACACATTTAGCTGTGCAGGGAGCCAGCTAGAACTTTAAATTTGCTGTGGATATTCCACTAGGAGAAAACCGATTCTCCAAATCTCAGGAAGCAAAAGGAGGCTGATGGGTATTAATAATAGCTAACATGTACTGGGGCCCTACCTAGAGCCGGGCTTTATTTTCAATTGAAGTATAGCTGATTGACAGTGTTGTTTTAGTTTCTGGTGTACAGCAAAGTGATTCAACTACATACACACACACACACACACACACACACACACACACACACACATATTCTTTTTCAGCTTCTTTTCCATTATAGTTTATTACAAGATATTGAATATAGTTTCCTGTGCTCTACAGTAGGTCCTTGTTGTTTATCTCTTTTGTATATAGTAGTTTGTATCTGCTAATCCCAAACTCCTAATTTATCCCTCCCCCCTTTCATCTTTGGTAACCATAAGTTTGTTTACTATATCTGTGAGTCTTTTTTGTTTTGTATGTAAGCTCATTTGTTTCATTTTTTTTTTTTTTAGATTCCACATATAAGTGATATCATACGATATTTGCCTTTCTCTGTCTGATTTACTTCACTTAGTATGATAATCTCTAGGGCCATCCACGTTGCTGCAAAAAAGCCGGGCACTTTTAAAGCCATATATATATATTCATCTATAAAGAGACGAATTCATCTAATCCTCACAAAAACAATCTTATGGAGTGGGTGTTATTATTCTTTTTTTCTTTCTTTCAAGTGAGGAAGCTGAAGCATGGGAAGGTTAAGTGACTTGCCCAAGGTCACTCAGCTGGTAGATGGAGGATGAGGTATATCGGGGAACAAAGCCCCCACGTGAACCTCAGTGCTATCTCGCCTCTGGGCTGCTGGAAAGGGAAGTCTGTACTCATCTCCTCTGGCCTGTTCCCACTGCCAGCTTTCAGACTAGCAGGCAGAGAAGCATGTACGTGAAACCTCTTCATGTCTCTTTGCCGAATCCCACTTCCCAGAGTGTGAAATGAGCTTCCCTCCTGTCAGCCACAATATGGCCTTATTATTCCTAATAAGAGACGAGGCTTGCTAGTCGGCATGAGCTCAGATGATGAGCAAAGGGGAGATACAGGGACTCTGCTTCCACTCTACCATCTGCCCATCCAGGGTGCATGGGTCTGAGGCCCAAGGTCACAGACAAGACAGGACCCATATGTGGACCTCTCTCCCCATCTCTGGTTTCTCTGCTCCATTTCTCTGGTCGTATGGGGTCCTGGGAGGAAACGAAGGGGGTAAGGAGTGAAGAGAGGCACTCCCATTGTCAGGTATTGGTACTTTAACCCGCACAGCTGCCTGCCAAAGGCCACGGATGTAGGAGGCCAGCAGAAAGGGCAGCCCCACTAGTGGAGCTACTAGGGTGTTCTAAGCACTCTCCCCACATTCCCGCCTCCTAGAACAATAGTTGGAGGGCAAGGGGTAGAGAATGCAGAGGTGCTGTGATGGCTACTTTTGTGTGTCGATTTGACTGGGCCGTGGGGTGCCCAGATATTTGGTCAAATGCTCTTCTGGGTAAGTCTGTGGGGTGTCCTTTGTTGAGATTAATATGTGGTTGGTAGACTGAGAAAAGCACATTGCCCTCCCTGATTTGGGTGGGCCTCATCCAATCAGCCGAAGACCTGAATAGAAGCAAAAGTCGACCCTTCCACAAATTATGGGGAAACTCCTGCCTGATGGCTTGAGCTGGGACATGGGTCTTTTTCAGCTTTTGGACTCCAACTGAAACATCAGCTCTACTCCTTGAGATTGTACCATTGGCTCTCCTGGTCCTTGGGCCTTCGGACTCATACTGGAACTACACATTGGCTCTCCTGGGTCTCCAGCTCATCAGCTGCAGTCTTGGGACTTCTCAGCCTCTATAATAGTATAAGCCAATTCCTTATACGGAATATGTATCTCCTATTGGTTCTGTTTCTCTGGAGAGCCCTGACTATACCAGCACCATAAATATTCATTGGTGGGGACCTGGCTTGGAATGTGGTGGGCTGGGTTTCTGCCTGTGAGGGAAGGTTCTGAGTCAATGCATTTGCATGCTGGCCTCTCAGCTTCCAGGGGATACTCTAATGGCCCCTGAAATGCCTGCCACCTTGAGTAGGAAACTCAGCATGAAGGCACTTCTCTGGCCAAATATTCCTAGATATGGCCTGTTTTTCATAGCTTGAAATTAAAAGTCCATACGCAGAACTTTTCATTCTTCCCCAGCTCTGTATGTGCTACAGGGCTGAAAAGAACCATGTGGTGTGAGAGTTTGAACATGCTTTATCTCAGCCTTGCAAAGAGAAGCTTGCTTGGGTATCCATATGCTCCTTGTACCTCAGTTTCCTCATCTGAAACCTGGGATGATGATAGTGGCAACCACTCAAGGCTGTTGTGAGGATTAAATGAACTAATATATACATGTATATATATATATATATATATATATGTAGGTGTGTATGTGTAATTTTAGTAAATTAGCTGCCTGTAGTAGCACTATATACATTTTAGCTATCATTAGATGTTTATAGGTTGGTGCAATAATTTACCCTTCATTGTATCCCCCTCTAAGCCTAGAACTTGCCCAGTATTCAAAGAATCATACATATGACCGTAATATAGGAAGATGCTAAACTTTCTGATTTTAGATATTATCCATTGCCAGGACCCCAGCTCAGCCTAGACTCAGCAGAAGGATACTTGAGACAAGGCCTTGATCAAGCTTATCTACTCTCACCAGGTTAAATATTGGCAACCACTACTGCAGGAGGTGCAACTAAGGACGTGGGGGCCGAAGAGTGTTTGCCAGCTTGGGTGGAATCTACCCAGGGCAGCTTTGGGGTCTGAGGTGAGACCCTGTGGCCTCAGGCTCACCCAGCTAATGTCTTGGGTGGATGGAGGGGTGCCTATCTCCTCTGGAGAATGGATTGGGAGAGAGGTGCTCAGAATGGTAACAAAGTTTTGAAGTTTCCTGCTGGGACTTCTTTGCTAGTGCCATAGAAATACGGTGTAGGAGCACAATGTCTTAAGCAATAAAGGAGGAGGAGAAAAAAAATAATCCAGAGAGAAGTCAGCTTATGGTTCATTTAAACCTTACTGAAATTTCTACTGCGGAAACATTTAAATATCATAGTTACTGCCGACTGTCTTCACTCCTGCTATTCCCGGGTGGATGTTTCGTTGCACATTTGGTTGGGGAGCAGAAAAATAAAGCTGCTTGGAAATTGCTTTCCCACTGCTAGGTAGTTACAACAGGTTTGTATTCTAAACGTAAAGAACTGTCATTTTTGTAATAAAGGGAGCTCTCGGTTGGTCCCGGCCACCTCTGCCCCCCAGCCTCCGGCTGCACTGGCCCTTTGCTCCCACATCCTCTGTTGCATCCTTCACTTGGCCTCCTCTCTCTCCCGCCTTTCCCCTAAGAGGCAGCTGGAAGCAGCTCTCCAGCTGCCGGCGCCTCTGTCTCCCAGCCGGGGAGCCTTGCCCGTCACTGTTTAGAGAAAGAAACAGCCCCCTCCAGGTCTCTGTCAAGAACATTAAATATTTAGCCTGACTCCATCCAGACCATCAAACATAGTCCTTTCCTACCCAAAGTGACACACTTCCCCATCTCCATCCCATCTTTTTTTTAATACTAAGCAAGTGATCTGGGATTAACTCGGCATTTGTCAGCTCTGTCTGAGCACAGGCCTGAGGTCTTTGGCTCTCCCACCAGACAGAGCAGAGAAAGTGCCTTTTGTGCTCTCAGATGCACAGTTTAGCCTGGCAGCCAAGTGAGCACCTGCCCAAGGCTGCGGCGGCTCAAGTCCCCACCAGTTGCCCCCACGTGGCTTCTCTCCTCCGCTTTCTCAGGTTTAACTCCAGGTCGGCTTCCCTGTCATCTGACACGTTTCTTTCTTTCCTAACCCCTTCTGACTCTGGCTACTTGTGCTGGGAAAACAAATTCTCTTTATGCCATCACCTCTGACGTCACAGAGGGGAGAAACAGTGCGGGCAGGCTCTACACCTCACGTAACACAGTGGCAGTCCAGAGTGGCCTCCACGGCAGGGCAGAGGGCAGGACCTCAGAGGTCAGCCCATCATCCTGCAGCTGTGTGGCTCCGAGTGCCCCCTTCCCCTTTCTGGGCCTCAGTTTCCCTCTCTGGAAAATAAGAGAGGTAGACTAGATATCTTTGCATCCCTTTGAACTATAATACCCCACGATTTGACATTTCAGTCTTATCCATTTTGATCCACTCTCTGCTGTTTTGCCTTATCCATGCCCATGTGTCCTCCCCTGAGCCTCAACTTCCATGGCTGGAGCCAGACAGAAGTGCTGTGCTAGCCTTGAGTTGCCTGGCTTCGAGGGGCAAGTGTCTGTTAATTACAGATTTATTCCAGGGAGAGGAGGAACGTGAGGACCGTCACTGGTGCCCTGGTGGACCGAAGGACTAGGAATGGAGACCTGGTAGCTTCGGAGCGAGGCAGGTGGATGGCCTCTTCAGGACAGACGAGGTGTGCTTTGGAGCCCGCTCTGACCTTTGGGGAAGCCACTTAGCCTCTCTGAGCTTTGGTTTTCCACGTCGGTTTAATGGGATGGCATTATCCATGCCCCCAATTTATGAGCATCAGTGAGGAAATGAAAAAAAAAGTTCTTTGGGAAGGAAAAGAAGTCAGAGGACCAATGGCGATATCGAGGCATGGTGAGCTCCACACATGTCTGGAAGAAGTGACCAGCATTCCACACCGGAGTGAGCCAGGGCCTGCTGCATCCAATTTGCAGTTCACTGGGCCTCTCCCTGCCCCAGCCCAGAACGCTGAGGCACAGCACTGCGGGGTCCAGGGCCAAGGAGGAGCCCGGAAGGGAAGGTATGTTGTCCGCTCTGGGTCTGGAGTGTGCGTGGGGATGACAGTGTGGGAAGGAGCCCAGGCTGGGCCTCAGGCTCAAGCTACCCTGAGGCTGGTTTCTGAGGTGTGGCCGGCGAGGGGTGGGGGGATGGGAGGATAGCAGCGGCTGTGCTGGGGGCGGACAAAGGGAGAAGACAAAGATTATTTTAAACCTGTATTAATCACTGCTCCAAACAGGGACTGGGGGTGGGAGCGGCAGCTGTCACAGGGAGGCTGGTGAGGGTGGTGGAAGAGTGTCCGGCGGGGAGGGGCCAGAACTCGGCACTCCCCCCAGGACCTCGGCCCAGCCCAGCTGTAAGCCTGGGGCTTTGCTGAATCTCTGGGGCTTGCTTCAGAGTCCAAAGTAAAGACATGGGAAAAACTAAACTGCAGCCCAGCTTTCTGGGCCAACTGGTCTCCCTGCCTCTACGCACCCTCCTCGCCAGCCTACCCTCCACAGCGTTGCCCAGAGTTAGCCTAAAACTCTGTCCTGTCACTCTCCAAAGCTGGGAATGGCTTCCTGGTGTCCAAACAACTGGCCTCCTCCTTGACCTGGTATACAAGGCCCTTGATGACTGGCCCGTCCAGACATTCCAGCCCCAAGATCAAGCCCCGAGCCACAGGTCCAACAGTGATGGTCCATTAAGCACTTACCACGTGCCTGGCACTGAGCTAAATGCTTTTGTATGTTACTCACTGAACACTCACATCGACCTTGCAGGTTATTTTTTACAGATGAAGAAACTGAGGCTTAGAGAGCTTACATGACTTGACCAAGGTCTGTCTGATACCCCAAGCTTATGTTCTTAATTTCCTGGAGAGTTTCACAAATATTCATGATTCCCTTCTTAGCTCAGCTCTTATCTCACCCTGAGAGGTCCTCTTGGTCCTTTTTGCCCTTATGAACATCCTCCTCCTTCCTCAGGGCTTGGCTCAAATGCCATCTATTTCAAGAAGTCTCCTAGGTTAAAACTTAACCATGGATTCAACAAGCATCCAAGGGGTTTAGGTAGGTCCTATTATATCCATTTTTTTAGATGAAAAAACAGAAGCTTAGAGAAATGAAGCAAAGCATCCATGTTTACACAACTACTGAGTGACAGAGGAGGGATTCAGAGCCAGGTCTTCCAGTGATCCCAAGTTCAGTGTCCTTCACAACACTTTCAGTGACATCAATGGCTCTTTCTTTATGTGTCCAGTCCTTTTTGCCATTTTTTAGTGCTTATCAAATTCTGCATGTCGCATATCTGTACTAGGATATTAGAGTATTTAATAGTAACTACAATAGTGGCTTCTTACTAGGGGCACAAGGCACTTCAGATGCTTGTTCTCATTTTGTTTTCATGACCATGAGATAGCTATTGCTATCTCCATTCTTACGGAGGAGAAACTGACACTTCAAGGCATTAAGGACTATGTCTAATTAACACAATCTCACTATATGTGTGGAATTCGGATGCACATCTGTTCCAAGTTCTTGTTTTGCACTACACAGGCATCAGTTCTTCAAGAGCTGGGTCCATGATTTCTTCATCCCTGAACGGATAGGGCCCTAACAGCATTTTGGGTACAGTAGGAGCTCAGTGAACATGGAGATGGATCATTCCTGGCTGGCAGCCCTGCTGGACACCAACAACTCCTTTAATGCCTCAGCTCAATGCTTGTTAGATTTAGTCCTCTAAAGAGGTGTGGGAAATTGTTTTATTTATTTATTTTTCCATTTGTCAAGGTTTTTGGGTTGTTCTTTTTGGGACACTGATACCTCCCTAAGTGGGAAATGGGCACATTTAAAGCGGGAAAGACATTTCCACAAGACTTCCTAACTTTCCATAGATTCTGTACCATTCCTGGCTGGGACAAGAGGCATGGAGGGTGAGAAGGCAGAACTGAAGTCATCACTAGGAATGTGAGCAGTCCTGGGAAACCGGACAGAAATCACTAGAGAGGAAACTCCTTCACTGAGATATCTCCCTGGAGCAGGGTCTCCCTGGAGGAACTTACTGCCCACAAGAGGAGCAGTCCCCCAAATCTGGGGGACTCTCTACATGAGACTGGAGAGTCTAGATGACTTTTCATTCAATCAGAGGATTCTCTCTTGCCAAAAATAAATTTATGTTAATGTAACTTTTGGAAAGTGGTGATTATTAAGAACCAACAAGGATTTATCAAAACCAAGAGATGTCAAATCAATCTTCAAATTTTTTTTTTTTAAATTTTGGTAACGTTCTAGATTAGGGTTTCTCAACTTTGACATATAGTCCTGACAATTCTTTGCTGGGTGTAGGGGTAGGGGGAAGGGGATTGCCCTGTCCATTGTAGGATGTTTAGCTGCACCCTGGCCTCTACCCACTGGATGACAGTAGAAGGCCCTTCTCCCCCAGTTCATACATTTGGTCGTGCCAACCAAGAATGTCTCCAGACATTGCCACCTGTCCCCTAGGGAAAAATCTTCCCTAGTTAAGAACCACTGTTCTAGACTGATAAATCCGGAAGCTTCTATATACCCAGGTCTTTCGTGAGGTATTTGATATATTTGTGCACATTCCTTGAGAAGAGAAGGAGAAAATGGGTTGAGAATCAGCCTAGTTAGTTGTACCACAGGAAGACTGGGCATGGCAGTGTTGGTTTATGGATGGGCATCAGCTTGGGGCACGTCCATGATGACAGGCTTCCGGGCTCCACACATTTCTATCAACAGCTTGGATAAAGACATCGATGACATGCTTACTTTGTGTACAGATGTCACAAGTCTGGTAGATATGACATTATGCCAGATGAAGGACTGAAGATTCAAAAGGATCCCAGACGTTGTCAGGTGAAAAAACCAAGCTTTAGAGCAGTGTGTTCCATATGCTTCTGTTTGTGTAAAAAGCAGGTGAAATATAAGAACCAATATTGGTATTGGCTTGTAGCTGCATAAAGAAACTCCAGAAGGATACATAAGAAACTAAGAATGCGCTCACCATCTATGTGGGGAGAAAGAGGTCTGGGCAGATAGGGTGGCCTAGGAACTTTTCACAGTTTACCCTGTTACATTTTTTGATTTTTTTTTTTGCGGTACGCGGGCCTCTCACTGCTGTGGCCTCTCCCGTTGCGGAGCACAGGCTCCGGATGCGCAGGCTCAGGGGCCATGGCTCACGGGCCCAGCCGCTCCGCGGCATGAGGGATCCTCCCGGACCAGGGCACGAACCCGCATCCCCTGCATCGGCAGGCGGACTCTCAACCACTGCGCCACCAGGGAACCCCTATTTTTTGATTTTTAAATATGGAAGTGTATTATCAATTCAAATAATGAAATTAAAAATAGAACTTCAACCTACAGTAGGGGTCAAAATAAATACAATGCAAGTGAACAGACACAACGTCGATCCTGCATTAGTTCAAAAATTAATGTGGCTAATACAGTCATTTTCACAATATTGATTCTTCCAATTCAAGAACATGGTATATCTCTCCATCTGTTTGTGTCATCTTTGATTTCTTTCATCAGTGTCTTATAGTTTTCTGCACACAGGTCTTTTGTCTCCCTAAGTAGGTTTATTCCTAGGTATTTTATTCTTTTTGTGGCAGTGGTAAATGGGAGTGTTTCCTTAATTTCTCTTTCAGGTTTTTCATCATTAGTGTATAGGAATGCAAGAGATTTCTGTGCATTAATTTTGTATCCTGCAACTTTACCTGATTCATCGATTAGCTCTAGTAGTTTTCTGGTGGCATCTTTAGGATTCTCTATGTATAGTATCATGTCATCTGCAAACAGTGACAGTTTTCATTCTTCTTTTCCAATTTGTATTCCTTTTATTTCTTTTTCTCTGATTGCCATGGCTATGACTTCCAAAATTATGTTGAATAATAGTAGTGAGAGTGGACATCCTTGTCCTGTTCCTGATCTTAGAGGAAGTGCATTCAGTGTTTCACCATTGAGAATGATATTAGCTGTGGGTTTGTCGTATATGGCCTTTATTATGTTGAGGTAGGTTCCCTCTCTGCCCACTTTCTGGAGAGTTTTTATCATAAATGGGTGTTGAATTTTGTCAAAAGCTTTTTCTGCATCTATTGAGATGATCATATGGTTTTTATTCTTCAGTTTGTTAATATGGTGTCTCACATTGATTGATTTGCATATATTGAAGAATCCTTGCATCCTTGGGCTATGATCCTGTTAATGTGTTGTTGGATTCTGTTTGCTAGTATTTGGGCAACCTAAATGCCCATCAGCAGACGAATGGATAAAGAAGATGTGGTACATATATGCAGTGGAATATTACTCAGCCATAAAAAGGAACAAAATTGGGTCATTTGTAGAGATGTGGATGGATCTAGAGACTGTCATACAGAGTGAAGTAAGTCAGAAAGAGAAAAACAAATATCATATATTAACGCATATATGTGGGACCTAGAAAAATGGTACAGATGAACCAGTTTTCAGGGCAGAAATAGGGACACATATGTAGAGAACAAACGTACGGACACCAAGGGGGGAAAGTGGCAGGGCGGGGGGTGGTGTGGTGTGATGAATTGGGAGATTGGGATTGACATGTATACACTAATATGTATAAAATGGATAACTAATAAGAACCTGCTGCATAAAAAACTAAATAAAATTCTAAAATTCAGAAAAAAAATTAATGTGGCAAGTATGATGAGTGCGGGCTTGAGAGGTTCATGTGAAAATCATGAGTTTTTAGTTGGTCACAGGTCGCCAAGTCAACCAATCAACAAAGAGACATACCAACATACACTAATAAGGCTTTGACTGTTTATGGCGTCCAGGTCAAGGGCAATACAGTCCCATTTGCACCCTTGGCAGGTCAGGACAAATTTGTAGTCATACCTTCACTTCTATGCGGTGTATTTTTGGAAGAGCATTGACAAGTGTGTACAAAGGACAGTGACCCAGATGGCAAGGGGCCTGGAAAGCATGAAAAAAAATGAGGAATAGGTGACGAAACTAAGGATACCTAAAGTGGAGAAAAGCTTCAGAAGGAACATGAAAGCCGTCTTCAAACATTTGAAGGGTTTATCCCATGCAAGAGGGATTAGGTGCCTTTGTGTAGCTCCAGACGGCAGAACCAGGTCTTCTTCAATTTATTGGGAGGCCATTTCAGTTCAGAACGTGCAAAGGCCGCCTTGTGAGTTAATAATAAAATAGCTAACGCTTACTGAGCATGTACGAAGCATCACCCTGTGATAAGCACTTTCCCTGCATTACACAACGCCCTGACAAAGATTTTCTTGTTGTCATTTTAACAGAGGAGAAAACTGACAGGTTAAGTAAATGTGCCTCATGTGACACAACCAGTAGATGGTGGATCAGTGTGACCCCCAACACACGTATTATTGACCACTAAGCCTACGACCTAAGGGTAGTGAGCTGTCCATCACGACCAGCATTCAAAAGAGATGTAAATACTGCCTGGACATGGTGCTGTGAGGATTCCTGCAGCGTTTAGCAGAGGCCTGTTCCATGCCTAATGCACTACAGTCCACTATGAAGAAAGTTCTGCACGTGTGACAAAGCCAGGGATGGGGAGGCATGTGGGAAGAGAGGCCAGCAGGCTCCTGTTCACATCTGTTTCGGGCGGGGTTAATTGGAGTTTTTAGTAGGGGTGGTGTCAGTTACGAGTCAGAGGTAAGAGACAAGGAGAAGCACTCCCTGGGCACTCAAGAGCTGCTGCTTCTGTGCAAGGAGGCCAGGAAGCACTTATCAAACATGAGTTATTATGCTTTCCATTTTACAAGGTCCCTTCATGGACATGAGGCCACTGCAGTATTCCACAACTTTCTATGAAAATACCCTTCTGGAAGATGGGTGTGAGGAGGGTTGGGAAGGCTGTCTCCAGAGACAGAAGGGGAGAATGACAAAAATAGAGAACACAACATAGTGGTGGTCATGCTAGAGAAGGAATTAGAGAGGAAGGGGAGAGAGGAGAGGAAAAAAAATACATCTTCCCAACCTCATCTGGGGCCCAGGCAGACCTGCTTGCTGCCTTCAAGTACTTAGTATTTCCAACTGAAACAAAACCCCCAAAGGCAAAGGACCGCTCAAGTGCTCCGTGATTTCTCTATCATGGAGTAGCGGGGGTGAACATTCACTGGCTGGGAGAAGGAAGAGCCAGCAAGGAAGCCAGATTTAAAATTGGCCAAATCAAAGCAAATAAACCAGAGGCTGGTGCTAAGTTTTATGAAGTTATCCGACATGCTGGCTGTAAAAGAGAAAGATGGGTAGGACTTAAATCTGACAAGGAATCACTTTGGAGTGCCAGGGATGGAAAATTCATGGTCAGTGGGAAGGAGCTGCAGAGAAGGATTTGTAATTTGGAGGGAGTTTTCCCAGAGAACCAACCTCGTGCCTTAGACCCAACTGCAGGGTAACCCCGGTGAAAGGGGAAAAATCTCAGGTCCTGGCAAAGGCCGTGGGCGACGAGACAAGCCAACGCAGTGCAGCTGAGATAAGGTCACCCCTGGTAGGTGGACCAGAGCTTTGGCAAAGAAAGCAGAGGAGCTGGGAGGGCAGGGGCTGACCGTAGGCTCTGCTCAGATTACATACCAAGGTCATGGATGGAAATCCTAAGTGTAGGGTTAGGAGGGAAGGGATGCAGGAATTCCCAGTGGAACTGGTGAGAGGAGGCAGAGCACTGCCCCCCAAAGGCCAGAAGCCAAGAGAAGAAGCAGAATGGGGGGAGGATTCGGATGGAGAGGAAAACAGAAAGACAGGTTTCGCAAAAGAAAGGTGGAATGCAGGAGGGCAAAGATTAGAGAGAGACAGAGGCAATGGACACACAGAGAGAAAAACACAGACGATGAGGCAGAGACCCAGATAGAGAGAAACTCAAAGCCACAGACAGAAACCTGTGCAGGGGCTACAGAGAGAAGGGACAGGGAGAAGCAGAAGAGAAAGAGGGCAAACACACATTTAGAGAAAGAAGAAAAGAAACCAGCAGACAGACCGAAGAACCCTGGGGGCTGCAGGCGGCAGAAGCCAAGCCCGTCCGCTGTCTCAGGTCCCATCGCACCCCGTTTCCCATCACTGCCTGGCAGCAGCCTTGCTGGCAAGGGCCTCTTCTCTGGTTGTGTCTGCGAGGGAAGCGGGAGGCGTGCAGAGGTCAGTTTATCACTCTTTAGACCGGGGCTGTGTGTTTATCTCCATGTAACAGGTCTGTCTGGGTAAACGGAGGCGATGTGGTCACTGCGCTGGAGTTTGCTGGGCTGTGCGTAGCGCCCTGCTCCTTCACTGGGGCCACAAATGTCACCCCACACAGGAATGGGGGTCTGCTCGGAAGTGCGGGGCAGTAGTCGCAGTCTTGCCAGGGGGTCTGCCCCGTGGACAGACTGATGGTCCCTAACCCTGCTCTAGCAGGGAGGGAGGACACAGCAGGCCCCTGGCAACCATCGGTCCCCAGCCTGGAAGGCCTTCATCCAGATCATCACTGAATAGGTGTCTACAGAGCATGGTTCTGTCAGGTTATGTCCTAGTTGCTTAGAACATCCCTGAACAAGGCAAAGATTCCCGCTCCCCTGGAGCTCACATTGCAGTGAGGGGAGGTTTACCTGCATAAGTAAAGCTTAGCATATGTTAGAAGGTGAAAAGTTCTATGGAGGAAAAAACAGAGCAGAGGAAGAGGAAGTGGGGAGCCTGGGGAAGTCAGGGCAGGTTCCATCCGAAAGGTGACTCTGAGGGAGTTGGCTGTGAGGGCACCTGGGGGATGAGCACCTCAGGCGATGGAAACAGCCAAGGGCAAAGTCCTAAGGTGGGAGTGTTCCTGAGAAGTTGAGGGACAGCAAACAGAATGGCGGGTACGGAGCGTCCCAGAAGGGGAGCGATATGAACTCCGAGAGGCTATGGGCACTGGATGGTAGAAGGTCTTGGAGGACACCATAAAGGCTTTGCCTCTGGATGAAATGGGAAGCCATCAGAGGATTGTGAGCAGAGGAAAACATGCTCTGACTTAAGTCTTAAAAGGGTTGCATTGGCCACTGTGATGAGAGTAGATAAGGGGTCAGGGATGCAAGTGGGGGACCAGCTAGGAAGACATTATGTAATCCAGAGATGATGGTGGCATGCGCCGGCACGGCGGGAGGGGAGCTGGTGAGAAGTGGTCAGGTCCTGTGTGGGCTCAAAGGAAGAAAAGTCAGCAAGATTTCTTGACAGATGGAATGTGGGGTGTGAGATAAACAGAGGAGTCAAGGAGGATGCTAAGACTTTTGGCTTGAGCACCTGCAAGGATGGAGATTTCCATCAACAAAGATACATGGGTGGAGCAGGCTTGGGGAGGGAGGGGGGAAGAAATCAGTTCAGTTGGACAGGTTGAATTTGAATTATCTATTATATACCTGAGTGGAGATGTGAAGAACTCAGGTGGATAAATAAGCCTGGAGTTAGGGAAAAGGTATGCACTGGAATTATAAATACAGGAGCCTTAGCATGTAGTTTTTAAAGCCAGGAGATTCGACGAGATGACCAGAGAGTGAATATAGATGGAGAAAATGATGAAGGACCCAGTTGTGGGCTCTCCCAAATCCACAGGTTAGGGGGATGAAGAGAAGCAGGCAAAGGAGACTGCTAGGGAGTGAAAGCAAGGTGAGAGGACCAGGCGAGGGTGGGGTCCAAGAAGCTTGGAGAAGAAACTGTGAGAAGAGTGACCAACTGTGCGAAATACTGCTGTCTCGAGACGTCAGGAAAGATGAAGGGTGAGAAATGACCATGGGATCTAGCAACGTGGAGGTCACGGGTGACCCAGACAGGAAGAGTTTCAAGAGAGTGGGGCTTGAGAATCCCGAGTGAGGTGGGTTTCAGGAGATGTGACACAGGGGCTGTGTAGCAGAGTGATTAAGAGCACAGATCTGGGCCCCAGCCTCCCGGGGTTCAAGTCCCAGCTCTGCCTCTTTTTGGCTGTGTGACTTGAGGCAAATTATTTAACCTCTCTTTGCCTCCATTTCCTAATCTGAGACCACCTACTTCAAAGGGCTGTTAGGGGGGTTAAATCAGTTAGTGTTTGTACAGTGCCAGGCACAGGGGCAGCGCGATGAATGTTTATCAAGTTAAAAGGAAAAGAAAAAAGAGAATGGGGAGAGATGAATCAGAACATTCCTTCAGGGAGTTTTGCTGCAAAGAGAAGTAAAGAAATGGAGAGGGTTTGTTAGCAGGGAGGTGGGGGGAGGAAAGGAAGGTATTTTTAAGTAGGAAGAAATAACAGGATGTCTGAATGCCGATAAGAATGGCCCATTAGAGAGGAGAAATCAGTGATTCAGAAGAAAGAGGGGAGACTTGTTGGAGGGATGTGCTGCAGGAGGGATGGGACCGAATGCCCAAATGCATGAACTCCACGTGGCACCCCTCACCTCCCTGGAGGCATCCCCACCGACACTTCCTCAGGGACCATTCCTGACTAATCTGCTCAGTATCGCATCCCCAACACTCCCCGCCCCCTTCTCTGTTTTACTGTTCCCCATGGCATTGGTCACCATCTAACTTATTAGTTCGGTTACTTCTCCTGTTTTGCCTGTCCCTCAGCTAGTGTGTAAGCTCCCTGAATGCAGGCAGTTTTGTCTGTCTTGTTGACAGTTGTATCTCCAGAGCCTAGAACAGTGCCTGGTACAGAGTAAGCGCTCCATAAATATTTGCTGAAGAAACAGATGAATTGGTACCAGTATTTCGGGAGCTCCTTACCCATCAGGGAAGAGAATAAACTCCCTTCTTCATTTATTTCACACATACTTTCTGAACATCTACTACATTCTGGGAATTGTATTAGGTTCTAGGGAATCAGAAGTGAATCAAACGCCCGCCTTGCCCACACTGAGTCAGCTTTCTTGTGCATGTGCATGGGTGTGTGTGGGTGTATGTTGGGGGAGCCTAAGAAATAAAAGGCCATTCCAAAGCTGTGTGAGAAGCCTTACAAGAGAGGGGTACCCAGGCTCCCGCTGCCTTGGGCATGTGAGACAGGAAAAGCTTCCTGGAGAAGGGGCTTCAAACAGGAAGTACGAACCAGAGTCAGCAAAGTGGGACAAAGGGGGTGGGGTCCAGTGTTTCAGGTGGAGGAGAAACACCCACCAGCAAGGGTCTGGCGGTGGGAATGCGTGTCCAAAGCTCGTCTCAGCCCTCATGCCCTCCAGGAAGCTCACCTGGCCCCCTGACTCCCCTCTGCTCCCACCCTGACAGCACCTGTTGTATCATTTCTTGGGCATTGCTCTGACCTGTGAGCCAACCATCCAAGGTGTGAGTCTCAGGGCCTCAGGCAAATGGTTTGCCCTTGGAGGGAAGGGCCATGGTGCCTATAGCAACAGTTTATACATAGGAAGAGCTCAGGAGTCATTTGCTCACAAAAGAATTCCCGAGGGCCTGCCACATGCCAGGCACTGTTCTGGGCACTTGGGATGCAGCTGTGAGTGGGATAGATGAGGTCCTGCTTCCTGGAACTTACATTGTATTTGGGAAGATTATACAATAAATAAATAAACAAGCATGTAAGTGAGAGATAATAGAGTACCACAAAGAGAATAACAGGGGATCCTCTACACCGTCCTCAGGAAAGGTGTCTCTGACATTTAAGCCGAGACTGAATGATAATTATCTACTGAACCAACTACTGAAGAGAAGCAGAACAGGCAGGAGGGCTTTCTGAAAACCACATTCTAGGGAGGTATGGATTTCAATCAGGGAGCCCACAGGTTCAGAGGATATGGCAAAGTATCCTCTAAAATCAAAGAAGACTTCCTGGAGGAGGTGAGTTTTACTCAGGACTTAGCGTGAGTGGTGAGCATTAGATCTGCAAACGTGATGGGACAGCTTGACTTTTGGCTGAAATGATGACCGAAAAGGAGGGTTCTGTGTCAACAGATGTTTGGTGAGTAGCTGCTCTGGGCCGAGCTGGCTGAGGACAGGAAGACGGCGAAAAGAGGCAATCCCAGCCCTCTGGGGGCTCACGGTCCGGCTCAAACACAGGCAGGCAAATAAATAATTACTATGCAGTGTGATGAGGGCTGTGACAGGCAGGCAAGTACGGGGAGGATCTGGACATGCGAGGTGTGAGGAGTCTGCGGCTCAGGCGAGGGGGCAGGGCAGATCAGCTAGGTCTAAGCCCCCATCACTGGCCTCTGCTATCGGCCTTCTCACTCGGCACCTGGGTCCCTCTTTCTGCCCACAATCCATCCTTCACACATCCGTCAGAGTTAGCTTTTAAAGCATAAACCAGATCACATCACCCACTGCTTCAAACCCTCCAAAGGCTTTCCATAACACCTAAAATGTGTTCCAAATCTTCCGTTGGCCTAGGGTGAGCGAGGGCCCGTGCTTGGTGGCTGGCTGCCTCCCAACAGCCCAGCTTGTTCACTGCCTGCCCCCGCGCCGGCCATACGCCTGCCCCCCGCCTCTCAGATATGCCAAGACTGTTCTGATACCGGCCTTTGCTGGACTGTGTGTTCGCTTTCCACCTGGAAGTTTCTTCCCTGGATCTTTGCAGAGCGACGTCCTGCGCCTCAGGGCCCCAGCCCTCAGCTGGCGTATTCCATCTCCTCCACCACACTCTGTTGGAGGTCGTCTTAGTCATTTGTGAGTTTATCTGTTTGCACGTTTTTGTATGTTCCTCTCCCTCTACCTACCTACCCATCACCAGAACGCAGGGGCAGGAAATAGGCCTCACTTATGGCTCTGCCCCCAGACGCCAGCACAGTAGCTGGCACGTAGTAAACACTGACTGACTCTCTCCCCGGGGGGCTAAAGATGGCAGGAATGAATGTTACCTGACTGGGCTGCATGGTGGCAACGCGGGAAGCTCCCATTTGGGGTTGGTGGAGGTCCTGGCAAAGGGCTGGCCCGGGGTCACCAGGCCAGGAGCCACCTGGCCTGAGAGTGTGGGGAGGGAAAGTTCTCTGGTTGACACTGAGCCTGCAGGGCAGGGCTCTGGGCCTGGTCCGGCCCGACCTTCCTGAGGGTTTCTTTCTCGTAAACAATTCCCAGAAGCTCCTCTTCCAAAACACAGCAGAGCAGCAGGGCCTGCACAGGCCATGGGGGGCCTTGGAGACCTCAGTTCGTGACGTGTTCCTTGTCAAAGAGGCACAGCAGCTGGTGGGGGGCGGAGAGGAAGGGGGGAGGGAGAGGGAAGAGGGGGGATGGGAGGACGGGGAGAAAGGAGGAGGTGCACGAGGGAGGATTCTGCCTCAGCTGTGAGACGGGCTGTAGACCAGGCCGCCTGTGAGCTTCTCTGCCTTTCCTCTGAGGGTCATGGCAGCTGGGAGGACATACCTTTGACCTTCTCTTGGCCTCACAGAGCAAAGTCCACACCAAATGGGGAGGTGGGAGAAGGGGTAGTAAAAATTTTTTAAGTTTTTTAAAGTTTGAAGCACAAATTAGTTGGAGATGAAGCAAAAAATATCTGTGACACACCAAGCACTGTTTTAATGACAGCCCGTGTGGGAGGACAGTTTAGTCATATTTTTCATTTTCTCTTCCCCGGGGAGCCACGTTCCAGCGATCAGGCCCTGATATCAAATTGGCATGTTCCCTAAATCAGTCACCTCCCCTCCTGGATTATTCAGCAGCTCGATGAGTCAGGGGGCTGCGGAGTAACCCCTTTGCCATATGCTCAGGATGTGCTAGCTGTCCTCCTTGGGGGGCGGCTGAATGGGGAGCCGGCCGGGCCGGTGGGTGGGCAGGAAGCTTGGGAGGATAACCTGCCAGCTCCCCACCGCACCTCCCGAGAACTCCCAGGGATGAGGATGTGACTGGTCCCCCACCTGGGGTCACAGCAAGGCTGAAAAAGGATTTCTTCGAAGGCAGCTTGGTTAAGTGCCAGGAGGAAGGAGTTCAGGAAACAGAGCTGCCATCCCCTCAGGCACGAGCACTTCCAGGACGATAGATAAAAATAAGGAGGATAATTTTAAGTGACTGCCACTGGGATGTGAGTGCTGACTGTAGGCAACACGCCTCCCGTGTCTCGGTCCTCCTCACCACAGCCCTGGAGACAGATGCTTCCACCCCCAGGACCCGGGGGGGAGACAGGAGGTAGAGGGACTTCTCCGAGTGTAGCTGCTCCTTGTCAGGGCAGAGCTTGAACCCAGATCTGCGGGATTCCGGAGTCCAGCTGCCTTGCCTGCACGGCGGGGTGGTCAAGAGCTCGCTCCTCCTCTGAGTGGGATGTGGGGAAAGTCCATGACAGGGACACCAGAAGGGGACCTATTCCTGGTGCTTCACCCAGAAGATCTCCACTCTCTCTAGCTACAATTTTATTTTTAATTCTGTTCACTTAATACCACACGAACGTATTCCCTGGAAATCAGGGGGCAGCAGGTGTTCGTTCTTCCTTGTTTTACACATGGGGAAACTGAGGCCCAGAATGAGGAGGTGAGTGGGCCTGGTTCTGACAGAAACTGTAGAGTGCCGCCTGGACCCAACGCAACTGGGCTGGAGTGCTACAGCTACCTACTAGCTGTCTGGAAAATATCTCATTATTGGAATATTTGACCTCCATTTCCCTCATCTGTACAGTGGGAGTAAGGAGATCCACCTCAGAGGCCGGCTGAGAGGTTCAATGGGCTAAATAAAGTATGTGTGAATGGCTTTGTAAACTCTAAGTGTCACATTAGATGGGAGGCAGCATCCTTCTCCCTCCTGGGGATCATCATCAAACCCTGGCTCCTGGCATGGGCTCTCAGACTGCCTAGGTTCCAGTACTGGCTCCTTCACTTATAAGCTGTGAAATCCTGGACAAGTTACTTAACCTCTCTGTGCCTCAGTCTCACCATCTGTAAAGTGGGCGTGCTATCAGCAGCTTCCTTATGGGGTGTTATGGGACGTCAATGCATTAACACGTGTCAGTGGTAAGAGGATTCTGACACACAGTGAGGTCTAGTAACTGCTCTTATTACCCTCATCACCAGACTGCTACTATGACCAGACTACGCTCCACGAGGAGGGGCAGGTCTGTCTCATCTACGGTTTCAGCCCCAAAGCCGAGCACGCTGGCAGGCCCAGGGCAGGGGCTCCATGCACACCGGTTAAGTGAAAGCATGAAGGCATGCGCACAGCATCACCCCTTCTTCGCTCTTTGACTGGCCCTCCAACTCTGGGAGACTTTATTAAGTCCTTACCAGCATCTGGTATTTGTGGGGTTTCCTTGGACCTCCACCTTCTCAGCTGTGACGATCAAACAGCTCCACTGCACCAAAGCCCCCAGCACTAGGGCCTGGCTGCCTGTTCCCTTGTGGTCCTCACAGCCTAGACAGGTGATTTGCTCTCTCCTTATTCTCCTCACCCCAGAACACTGCTGACCCTGAGTCCCTGGCAGGGTGCCTGGATGTCAGTCCCAAATGTCCTTTTGGACTTTGACCCTGCTTCTGTGGCTTCCTCCTCTGTAGTGGTGGGAGTCCCTGGGTGCTGCACGTTGGGTAGTCGGGCACACAGGCCTCATCTGTGTGTGTAGGCAGGTGGGTGTGTGGTGTGTGGCTTGTGTACGTGCCTATGTGAATGTGAGGGCCTATCTGGGAGCAGAGGGGTGGGAGAGGGTGCGGCCAGGTACAGGTGGGCCCGCAGATGTGGAATCACATGTGGGGCTGGGCACGCAGGTCTGAGAGGTGTGCACTGGGATGGGACAAAGGCAGATGGGCCCACGTGTAGGTGTATGGGTCCATCATCTATATGTAGGTGAGGGAGGTCAGATGTAGGTGCAGGCTTGTGGGTGTAGGTACATATACGGAGAGGAGGGGACAGGAGTGAAAAGGGCTTTGGGTCCTGGTCGCCAGAACCAGGTCTCAAGACAGAGAAATGCACCTAGTATTTTATTTCCATAAGGAATGTGAAGGATGGATAAATATAGGTGAGCTATAAAGGAGAAAACACTTTTTGTTTCCAAATACGCCTTACACTGCCAAATACTTTGGGACATCAGAGGTCTCCCATCTCTAGATGCAGCCCTCCTTCCATGAAACATAATCTCTCTCCGGACCCAGCCTCACCAGTCCTTGGGCATCCTTAGGAGATCAGCCGAGAAACAGGACTGCCTGGGTTTGTATCCCAGCCCCGTGCTTTACCTGTGGCCCTAGGCATCTTTTTTACCCTCCCTGGCTCTGTTTCCTCATCTGTTAAATAGGATCCATAATAGCACTCCTCAGGGGTTTGTGAGGATGAATAAATTGACCCATGTGGAGTGCTTAGACAGTGAAGGACCCTAGCTGTTTTAACTCTTATTTTCTTGGTCTTTACCTTGATTATACCCCTGGGGTGGGAAATAAAAATGAATTTTAAAAAAGCCCAGCCATCTGCTCTGAGAAGCCTTCCTTGAATCCACCAGCAGGGTTAATTGCTCCTTCAGTGGCTTTCTCACAGCTCAAAGCCAGCCCCTCCACGTGCCTGGCACATAGGAACTACGTGAAAAGTGTGGCTATTATTATGATTGCTGTCTGACATTGGCTACACAGGATTGCAGTTGGGGAGTGTGTGGCCCTCTACCCTGGGAGACTGTGAGCTTCCTGAGGGCCAGGACTGGGCCTCTGGGGACAGGCACAACGTGACTTTCAATAAGAGAACTGAGTGGCACTGTGAAAAGTACATGTGTTGTTGTTTTTTTTTTTGTGGTACGCGGGCCTCTCACTGCTGTGGCCTCTCCCGTTGCGGAGCACAGCCTCCGGACGCGCAGGCCCAGCGGACATGGCTCACGGGCCCAGCCGCTCCGCGGCATGTGGGATCTTCCCAGACCGGGGCACGGACTCATGTCCCCTGCATCGGCAGGCGGACTCTCAACCACTGCGCCACCCGGGAAGCCCAGTACATGTGTTTTGTACTTAGTTATTTACTGAGTGTGGGGCTTTAACCGTAAACAAAGCACAGGCCTTGCCCTCCAGAAGCTCAGAG
>NW_006794802.1:470019-502849 GCF_000442215.2 Lipotes vexillifer | reverse complement strand
GGAAAGAGCAGAATTCACACAGTGTGGGGCTGGAGACAGCTTTGCAGAGGAAGCAGGTCCAAGCTGAGGCCACAGGAGCAGAGAGCAGGAAGCACAGGTTGGGGTAGGGATGTGCTCCAGGCCTCCCAGGAGACACAGTCCCCCTCGTGCCACCACAGCAGCCTCCAACCCTCGGGGCTGCGGGACCATCGCCAGCCGGATATAGCGATGCCCTGGCTCCTCTGATGAGCGCCAGGACTTGCCTGGGGCTCCACACCATCTCCGCCACTCCCTTCTCTGTGGTCACACCGGTGCCAGAAGGGGTGGCACGATCAGTGTCTCCCTCCTGGTAGCTGTGGCAGGGGTGCTGTCTTTTCCCCTCTCCGAGCCTCCCAGCAATAGGGGCTGAGTGCTCCATTCTCATCCCAAAGGGCATCTAGCTGCTGACTTGCCCCACAGAGGTCAGCATCAAACCTTTGTTCAGTCTCTCCCCTGCTCTTGGCCCAATCCCTAGCTTATCACTGCTCCAGCAACTACTCCACTGAGCCCTGCCTGCCCCACCTGTAGGAGAGGGATACTCCTTCTTGTGAGGATGAAATAAAGCACGAGGATAAAGGCCAAGGTCTAGTCCACAGGAAGCCCGCTGCAAATGTTAGCCCCTTTCCCTTCCATCCTTTACCTCCCTTCCTTACTTTCTGATCAGCATCCATTTGACAAGGCCTTTATGTTCTGTTTCTTGGCCTGAGGCTGGGACTGGGGTCGAGGACGACTGGGTGGCACAGTGGGTCCACCATGGCAGAAGATTGAACTCCATTAGCTGTACCGACCTGGGAAGGGTGTGGACACATGTGTGCACGTATGAGTGTAGGGTGGTGGCAAAAGGGAAGAGAGAGACTGGAAGAGCTGGACACTCCCGTGGGAGCCAGCTGCCGACGTGAGTGTATGTGTGAGTGGGTACCTAGGTGTGGGCGTGCCCTGGGGATGAGGAAGAGAAGGAGTGCTTACGAAGGAGAGTCTGGGACTCCTTCACAGCCTCCATAGGAGTCCCAGGGGGAACCACCACATCCAGGCAATGCCTCCCAGGGACACCGTCCAGTGTGGCCTGGAGCAGGGGATGATGAGGGCCACCAGCAGTGCTTCTGGCCACCTCACCCATGCCTCCCCTAAGACCCCTCCACCCAGGCCTTCACTTCCCTCCCCCAGGCCTTCTCCCATTTGTCTGGGTCCCCTCTGGCAGGAAAGAGAACCTCTTTATGCCCCCTTGAAAGCCCGATGATGTTGTGCCCAGAGGAGAATGCCGGGACATTTCCCGAATACCTTCACCCCTCCCCACCCCAGAGAGCATTTCAGGGACTCCTGGCAAGTGCTTTTACCAGCTAAACATCCATTTGCATAAGGTGATGTCAGTTTCTAGAGGAGCCAGACAGCAACCTCCATCTGCAAAGGGCTACAACCTTGAGTTTCCACCAGGGGCATCATTCCCCTGACGCAGTGAAGGATAAAGGTGATTTAGACGCAGTTTTGCCACTTATGAGCCTGGTGGTCGCAGGCAAGTCACTTGAGAGTCCCTGAATCCATATCCTCATCTGTAAAACGGGGAAAACAAAACCCTCTTTATCTTGTACACCACTAGATGCCCAGTGCCTTGCAAACAGTGAATGTTCAAAAAGTACTGGCAGAATAGATGAATAATGAATATAGAAGGATTGTTACTGGGATTAAATGAGATGAGGGTAGTAAAGCATTTATCACAGCGATGTCACCTATTAAGCATGCGGTATAAGGTTGTTATTATTGTTAGCTATTATCCCGGAGCCAAGTCTTATCATTCAGTCAGACTGGTTCCCAGAGCTAATATAAAATCAGGTAATTAAAGCTAAATAGTGACATGCCCCAAAGAATCTAAGCAGTTGCCCCTGGAGTCCAAAGGGTGATATGCTGTATTTCAACCCATTTATTTTAACAAGTTTATACTGAGCCCAGAATGGGTGAGATCCTTTGCAAGATACAGATTTAAGTCAAGCTCCCCTCATCCAGGAGTTACTTTCTTGTTAGAGAGGCAAGATCAACACTCATTAGCATAAATGCTTTCCAGCTTGAGCCAAAGACTCAGACTGCATTCTAAAGGCCAGTGCCAAACTTTATTTCTACCACAAATATTCATAGCTCACTTGCTATGCAGTGGCAGGCCCCTAGCTAGGCACTGGGGACACTGAAATAAATACACTGAATTAGAGGAGCAGCTCCCAGACTAGGGAACGAGATCTAATAGAAGTAGGTCAGGACAATAAATGCTAAACCAGAGCACAGGACTTGTGTGTGTGTGTGTGTGTGTGTGTGTGTGTGTGTGTGTGTGTGTGTGTGTGAGTGTGGGTGTGAGAGTGTGTGTGTGTGTGTGTGTGTGTGTGTGTGTGTGTAGCGGGGGGAGAGGGGGGAAGATGCTCATTCCCAATACTTCCAGGGAAGAGGTCACGAAGAATGCTTTCTTTTTCTTGGGAGACATGCTTATGCAGACCCAGGCCAAATCTCCTGCCTGGGGCCCCAAAGCCCCAGCCTGAGCTCATCTTGATTGGAGGCTGGAGAACCAGGCTCTCCATCCAGGCACCCCATTTGGACCCTGAGAGCAGCATCTCCCACTATGGCCCTTACCCCTCGGGTTCCCAGGGGTTCTGTGCCCTTCGAGAACCCCAGAGTATCAGCACTGTAAGGGAACTTAGAGACCGTTCAAATGAAGGTGGAGCCCCACAGAAGATGAGGACCCCAAACCACTCCATTAGGCAGTGACAAAGCCGAGTAAGATTCCACGTGTCCTGATGCCCTGGCCAGTGCTTGAGTTTCTAAAGCACTAAGATGCTTGAGGATTCAGAATCTCCCAGAGTCTCCACCTAGCCTTACTCAGGAGCCTAAGATGTCCTGTGGCACCTGTCAGGTGCAGCAGGTGACAGAGGAGTGGCGCTGCTCCCAATGCCTCGCCAGTGCACCTGAGGCAGGCATGGGGCACACATCAGCAGTGAGGTGGAGGCCGGTCCCAGAGCGGGCCCGGGCCTCTGGGTATCTAATACGTGGGCACCTTGTACTGCAAGTCAATGAATCTAGGGTGCAGGGAATAAAGGGGTGGAGGAAAGAGCAGATGAGGGGCGAGTGACTTAATAAAACACCTGTTTCCAACAGCACCTGCCCTGCGCTTCCACGGGGCCCTGTAGCAACTGAGGACAATTTGGTGGGAGAAAAGGCACCACGGGACAAAGGTAAGTATGGACAGGAGACAGTAAAGTGTGGCTAAACTTCACAGCTCCTGGGCAGGACCCTGGACCTAGCATTGCACTCCTGTTCAGACACAAGCTGACTGCACTCCTCTCTGCCTCTTCCCTGCTTTGTAATTACAGTGGTTTGTGAGTGTGCCTGCCTGTGCTCACCGAGCACCAGGGTGATGGCTCCCAAAGGCAGGGCCATGTGTAATTCACGGCTAGTGGTTCAGAGCTCGGGGGCCAGCAGATCCTCTGGACTCAAGCCTGAGGTTTGCCAGCTGCTTTCCTGTGTTGTGCCCCTGGGTGAGTTTAACCTCTCTGATCCTTAGTTTTCTCATCTGCAAGATGGGGTTAACACTTCAAGGATGTCGTGAGGCATAGATGAAAGGCACTGGTGTCAAGCACCTAATACAGTGCCTGGACTATACTAGCTCTCAGCAGATAATATAATTATTTTCATATAATCTTCACATATTCCCCTGCGCATTTTCAACGCACTTCAGAGAGTAGCATAGTGCTTCCTTACAGTGCTCAATAAATTTGTTAAAGGTACATATTTACTTGTATACAGAAATAAGGATTCATAATAAATATATTCACGTATACGTATAAATGCTTATACACATACATAAGTACAGGCTGCAGAAGCTCAGAAACAGACCCTGAAAGTCAGAAGGAATTCTTCCACGCAGTGTGCTTTGGGGCTGGGCTGGGCTGGGCTCTCCGGTGAAAAAGGTGGGACCCTTTCTCTTTGACTTCGGATTGTGACATACACTCAGCCTGGTTCACTGTCCCTGGGACTCTGCTGGCCATCAGATCAGGGTGAGCAGAAGGGAAGTGCTAGTTTCTGTGGCCTTCCTTGGTGCCTACTTATTACCACCAGGTAAGAGTTAGGGCAGGAAAAGCTGAGTAGGTAGTAGATGGGAAGGGGAGGGTCATGCAACATTCAACATGAATGTAGTGGGGGAGGAAAGATATGCCAAACATCCCAGCTCATTTAAAGCCCAGCTGCCTGGAGACGGCACCCATTCAGTGCATCCCTGGCCAACTGTGGTTCAGGCCTCTGAAGGCCCTTCTCTCCAAGGCTCAGAGTTGACAGAGTAAAGATTCCAAGATTCCAGAGTGAAGATTCACTTCTGCCGAGTGAAGAAGCCATCGATTTCTGATCTTTTAACTTTGCTCATTAAGCAGCAGGGTCATTTGTAAATAACTTGAACAATGATAATGAACTTGGCGTGGAACTCTTCAGCTGGCATCACTAACATCCCTGAAGATGCCAGGTTGGCTAGATACTCTCCACACAAGACTGGCTGGGAAAGGCACAAGGCCCAAGCCAGGTGGGTCTCCTGCCTTTAGTCCCCATTCCCCAGACCCCACGACTGCTCCTCCCACAGGCCCTGCACCAGTTCACATTATGCTCATTTGCACCAGCATCTGTCCTCTGGGTCTGTTCTCCAGTTTCCTTTTCATTCCTGTGTTCTTGGGGGCTCAGGGACCTCAGGAGACCAGAGCCTCAATCTTTCTTGTGCTTATCTCCCTACAAGGCCCCAGGCTGAGGGAGCTCAATCCAGGCCACTGAATGGGCCACGGCCTGAGCAGCCGAAGCAAAGTGAGGGACATGCAGTTACCTGGTGAATTCAGGCAAATAAAAATTTGTCAGCGCTCTGGCTCCCCTGGTGTGCTGCCTCCCTTTCATGCGTCTTGGAGGGCTTTGGAGGAGAGAGGGGGAGCTTAGAGCAAATCCCCAGGTCATCAGGCCATTAACTGGAATTTCCAATGACCCAAGTCTCTCTTGTGCCCCCTCCCAAACAAGAGCCCCTCCAAAGGGTCATGATCTAAGGCCCTGGACAAATATTCAATTGCTATGCCTCTGCTCTGGGCAGCATCTTAGGGGCCAAACTGCTCAGCAATCCGGAGAATCCTGTTCTCCGACGCTCCTGTTCCAACGCCTGCCCCGGTCAGCCCCCCTCCATGTCCAGTAGGTCCAGGGATGGAGTTGTGGATGGCTGGGCGGAGGAGGTGTTTAGGGGCAGTTTCCCTCATTGCTCTAAATCAGCTTAGCTTTGTTGTTCTATTCCCTCTTGATTTCCTTTTAACTTATTTTTTTAAAACCCTCTCAATGGGCAAAACACAGCCCACCATAGAGTGTGCCTAACTGAGGAATGTTAAACCTTCCCTTGCTGGACTGGAAGTCAGCCTCTTTCGAAGCTGTCCGCCGGGATGTACCACTGTGGGAGCTAAATATAGAAAGGGCTCCCTCCTTCCCCAGCCTCCCTTATCCTCTGTGGGCAGCGGCACAGGCGAGAATCGATGCTGTGCTTGGCCGCTGCAGGCTGTGCGACAGCCGCCGCTGCTTAGAGACACTTATCTGCACCTGCCACCGCTGCCCAGTGGCTCTGAGAGAGCCCGGACATACTGGGGACAGGAAGTCACCATGGCGACCTCGCACAGCCTGGGCGGTGGTGGTGGGGGCTTGGCTGGGGAAGGCAGACTCGGGACCCACGCTCGGCCCGACCTCGTGGCCTTGTCCCTCTGCCCTGGCCACATAGGCTGGCGGTTTTCTGTCCGGGCCACCTGCGGAGAGGGCTGCCCTGCTGGCGATGGAGGGGAAGCAGACAGCATTGTCCATGTGGAAGCCCACGGCTTCTCAGGGACCTCTGCCGCATGCCTCCCCAGAACGCCGAGAATGGATGAATCAGTCCCGGCTCTTTGGGGCCTTTCACGCTAAACTAGCCCAAATGACTGATTTAGAAACTGCATGATCTTGTGCTTTCAGTGGAGTTCTGAGGCAGGCACACTCCAGAGCAGACCCGGGCCTTCATTCTCCCCATCCACGCCCTCTGATTAAGCATCTGTGGCCGCATGGCGCTGGGGCCTGGAGCAGGACACACCAACGTAGAAACCCATACCCAGGACACTCAGGCAGCAGGAAAATCCGAAAAACAGTAGTAGCATTCGTACCAGCATCTCCGCTGATCATCACAGCCCTGTGGAGTATTGCTGTAAGTCTATTTGATGCAAGGACGGAGGGGATCGGTGCCTTTCAGAAGGACTCCCAGTAGTGACAGAACAGACACCCTCGAGTTTTCGCTCTCCAGTGCTAGGTAAAGACACCCCGTGGTACCTGTGAGCCCGCAGCATGAGAGACACCAGGGGACATCCTTCAATGCAGACTCCTGGGCTTCCCCCTGACCTAGAGATCCTGTGTCAGGAGGCACAGGGAGTGTGAATCAGTCCCCAGGTGACTGTGGAGTACAGCCCGCTGGGAGTCACACAGGAAACTGGCACAGCTTCAAGAGCCCCAGGCTCGAGTCAGATTCCAGGTCTGTTGAATGGAACAGTAATGCCCTAGCCTCAGCCCAGGCCCTTCAATTCGAATCACTCATGGTGAGGCCGGGGTGTCACCCACTTCAGAAAGCTCCCTGGCTGGTACTAATGAACAGCCAGGGCGGAGAACCATTTTTGAGGCCCCTTGGTTTTACAGATGAGGACCCCACAGCTCTGGTGTGAGTTGTCGGCAGTCGTTACTAGATGGGTAGAAAACCAGGAGAAACAGGTTTCTCTGCACTCCAAGCTCTGTGTTCTTGGGGCTGGGAGCCCAGAAGTGGCCATGGGAGTCCCGTACTCAAGTGGCCGTGCCTGGGGAGGATGCTACTTTTCCTTTCCTAGACTCATTAGTTTGAAAAAAGAGCTATCGAGCTAGACAAGCAGGTGGTGACAGACACGGAAGTCCCTGCTCTGAAGTGCCCGTGGGGCTCAGGAGCCCACCCTATCAGTTCCTCTGGCCCAGCACCTGTGATGGTGGGCACGCCTAAATACCTGTGTTGCTCGCCCTGCCTGGGGCATGGCACAGCATCTCACCCAGCAGGCATCCCGCCATGCAGTAAGGCCCACGTGCAGTACCACCCTGTCCAGACTGCTCTGCAAGAGGGAGCTTCAGCCTCTCTGACCTTACCTGACTTAGTGTCAGCATCCCTTATTTGGCGGTTGGTCATTTGTTTGTGGCTTGTGACACCTGGCATATCGCTGTATTTTTTTTTTTTTTTAAACCCGAACAAACGTAACTCTTTTCCTGTCTTAGCCAACCAAACTTGGTTTGTGAATGTGGCCCCGGCCTTGACCTGGTTCTCTCTCAGGATGCTGCTTCCTGCACCTTGCTTCTCTGCTCTACCCAGGGCTCAGGGACAGCCCCTCAATCTGAGCTGTTGGGCTTGGGGCATTGGATCCTGTGATCATTCCTTCCTTCCTTATTCCAGATCTACCTGTGCTCAGGGCATCCACTCCTTAACCCAGTCTGACAAAGGCTATCAAGATGGATCCAAAGGGAACTAGAATCAGCTGCCTACTTAACTGCTGGGCCTTTGGAAGCTGTGCTTTCAAAGCTTCCCACGTGCCCCCAACTCTGCCATACTCTCTAACAGCCCCCCACCCATGACGCTTTTCTTCCCTCTGAACTCCTGCTTCCCCTGGCCCACAGACTGAAACACCCACTCCCCACTCCTGGCTAACACCTCCCTGTCCTTCAGGGCAGTTTAGGCTCATCTATGGGGTAACCTCCCTGACCTCGTTCCTTCTCTTCTCTCCACCTCTCCCCCACCCCCCCACTGGCTCCTGTGCCCCAGTGTTCAGCCATCTGTCATGGTACCCACCACATAGGGCACAAGTGGTCAGTAAAGACAGATGCACTGAACTTTTCTCCACAGGGGAAGAGACTTGTCACTGGGGTGTGTTGGGGAAGTCCCAGATGTTGTTCTTAGACCCAGAAGACCTAGAAGACGGCATCTCCTTTATGCATGTGCAAAGTAACAAACAAAACACACGAGAAAAGGCCCTTTGGTTCAGCATGCTGGGGTTCTCCTTTCTGGTTGTTGGGCTTAAAAGAAAAAGCATCCTATGTCCTATGGTTGGCAGTCTTTAAGATGGTCCCCAGTATCCCTGCCTCCTGGTATTCACACCCTGTGTACCCCTTTGTGCATGGGCTAGACTTCACGACTTGCTTCTACCTAAGAGAATGTGGCAGAAGTGATGGGGTCTCACTTCCAAGATTATAGAAAGACTGTGGTGTCCATTTGGGCTCTCTCCATCTCTTAGATCATTTGTTCCGGGGGAAGATAGCAGCCATGTCCAGAGGCAGGCCACATGGTGAGGGACTGAGATGGGCCAGTAACCGCCAGAGTCAGCCTCAGATGCCTGCAGCTCTGGCTGACATCTTGACTGTCACCCCGTGAGTCCTGGAGCCACAGGCACCCAACGAAGCCATACCTGGATCCTCAGCCCACAGAGCGTGTGAGATAATAAATGTTTGTTGTTCTAAGTAGCTAAGTTTTAGGGTCCTTTGATCTGCCGCAGTAGATAACCAGTACATGTCCTTTGTATTCCTCCAACGTGCACATATGCGTGGGCACGGCAAGGGTAAGCGACACCCAACGGGGCTCAGGCCAGGCCAGTGGACTGGGGTGGGGGGCAGTGGTGGGTGGGAGAGCTTCGGATCCCTGCCCTCTGGGGCCCCAGAGCTCAGACGCCAGGCCCTGATGAAGACAAGCAAGTGGAGGTGTTCTGTCCACCCTGCTCACATGCTAGCTCCTCTATCCACCTTACTAACCACTCTAGCACTCACTGGATTCTGCCCCTCTGTAATGTCTCCAGCACACACTGCCTGTCTTAGTATTTCATTGTCATTTTACTTAAAATTCACTCATTCATTTATTCCGCACATAGAATGCCTACCATGGACTGTGCCCTGCTCACCGTGCAGGGGATTCTGCAGCTCACGGTGCACACGGCACTGTCTCACCTGCACTGTTTCTTTTCCCTCGGCTGTTGACACTCTCCTGCCTCAAGGGTAAAGCACCTTGAGGCAGGACGCTCTCTCTGCACTTTCAAACTCTCCACAGCACCCAGCCCAGTTCAGCACTCTGCAAATATTTGATGATTCAGGAGGAGAAAATGAAGAATTGCCTGCCACAGGCATTTGAAAGGTTTATGTTTGCGTGAGATGGGACAGAAGAATGCATGGTGGACAGTTTTAAGGTCTTGTCTCCTCTCTTCTTCCTTTAGAATAATAGATCAAGGTTTGACTGACATTTATTTAGCACCTACTGCATGTGTGGAAAGCAGCGGCTAGGCACTCTCTGACATATTAACTTACTTAATCCTCACAAATATTTGCCTGTGAGGCAAAAATAATTCCCATTTTACTAATGAGTAAATCAAGGCTCAAAGAGGTAAGATAACTTGTTCACATTGCACAGTAAAATTAACAGCTACCACTCATGGCGTGTCCGTAGTTAGCTCATCTATCTTCTTTCAGCCCAGACTGATACCAGTAAGTATTAGGTTAACCTGCCCAAGTTTACACTGGTAAGCTGGTAAGTGTCAGAGTCAGGGATGGAACCTGGGAGTTAGACTCTAGAACACTTACTCTTAACCACACTAACGGTTGCAGCAGAACTGAAACTCCGAGTTAGGTCTTCTGGCTCTGAGTCTAGCTCCCGTCATCCCCACTGTCCCCTCCCCCATTTGCTCTTTCCTGCCTCCTGCCCAGGCTTCCCAGCACCCACCCAACTTCAGCTCGCTCCCTTCTTCCGGTGACTCTCTGATTTGACAGTGGTTTTGCTTGAGTCTTTGACTTAATTCAAAACCTTTTTTTTTTGCCTCAAAAATAAAGAAGTCAGAGCTCTTCTCCTATGTGATGGAAATGCCACCCATTGCTTTCCCAGCTTTTTGGACGTTGTGCTGTTGTGTGTGCAGAAAAGGAAAGGAAGCAGGAAAAACAAGAAAGGAAATTTTTCAAAAACTAGAGTAACAAGGAGTTTCTCATCCCTGAGGTGAAGTTTTGGTTCAAAATGAATCTAAAGCACTGGTCCTATGCCTTTTTTGGGTAAGACTCTGTGAGTAGGCAAATAATGTGACCTGGCAAGTAATAAAGTTTCCATAGGCATCAGGTGGGGACTGAACATTCGGAAGGCAGGCTCCTCAATTCTGAATTAACTTCTTTTTTTCTGGGCACAAGCAGGTCTATGTTTCTCTTCTCCCCAGCCCCACACATGCTCTTTTTTTTTTTTTTTTTTTTTCCAGAGAATCACAGTACATTTGTACTTAAAAAGAGAAGTCTGGCCAAGTGTGGAGGATCAAATGGAGGGGAAGAGAAAAAGGCTAAGAAGGTGGTGTAGGAGGTTTGCACAAGGCATTTGCAATGAAGACTGAGGGAATAGTCTATTTTCAAGAGGTACCGATATGTGGGCCTCTCACTGTCGTGGCCTTTCCCGTTGCCGGACGCGCAAACTCAGCGCCCATGGCTCACGGGCCCAGCCGCTCCGCGGCATGTGGGATCCTCCCGGACGGGGGCACGAACCCGTATCCCCTGCATCGGCAGGCGGACTCTCAACCACTGCGCCACCAGGGAGGCCCCCCCACACATGCTCTTTCACGCAAGTCAACATTCCTGCCCCACAATAGGCATGATTGCTTCCCATTATGTTGTCATGGCAACATCCATTGCCATCTGGGGGTGGGGAGGTGGCAGTGGAAACAAATGACTGGCCAATCAGGCTTTCCAGGAAAGTCTCATAATGACACACTGTCATTGCCAACTGCAGGAGCCTCGCGGGAAAATGTTAGTGTACGAGGACCCTATTGATGGGGCACAGTGCTGGACCCCCCCCCCCGCCATCGACTGAGGCACGTTGCGTCCATGTTAATGTGCATTTGCCGATTGATGGATTATTGATCAGTGTGAGAAGGGAGATAGAACTAGCGAACAGTACTGAGAAAAGCAAAAGGCCCTTCAATGTAACTGTCCCGTGTTTGTATGAAAAATACTTGGAGGCAAAATCTTTTCTGCACCAAGGTGTGTGGAAGGTTACAGAACCTTAATGACACCATGGTCACTGCCAACCACCACCACCAACCCCAGAAAGAAAAGGAAAAGTCCTATTGTCAAGACCTCCAAAGACGAGAGTGGGTGAAGCGCTGGCTGCGGTAACAGACACAGTGCTTTGAAGGATCTGCCAGTGAGCAGCTGTGTGGCCTCTCTGCTGTTAACATCTCTCAGCCTTGTTTTCTCCTTTACCAGATGGGGAGAAACAGAGTCGTTGCGAGGATTAAATGCGGTAATAATGCAGGGCTAAGTACCCAGTACATGTTAGCCATTGTTTTTATGAGTACTCACAGATGCTCAGTGCCGTCAAAGATGCGGCTGCTGCAGTGTCTCCCGTCTTGTCTCTCTACCTTAGGTTCTAGGTTCTGGTGAATAAGCACAGCAGGATGAATTTTCAGTGACCCACAAACCACAGCCATAGCTTTTCACTAGGCTAGGCTTCCAAAGAAGCTTCCAAACCCTCTTTAGCCCCCTAGAGGGGAGAGAGCCATTGTCATTTTCTCCTGGGTAGAGAGGAGGCTGACAGCTTGGCGTTCCTCTTTATTTTTTAAATTTTTATTTATTTATTTATTTGCGGTACGCGGGCCTCTCACTGTTGTGGCCTCTCCCATTGTGGAGCACAGGCTCCAGACGTGCAGGCTCGGCGGCCATGGCTCACAGGCCCAGCCGCTCCGCGGCATGTGGGATCTTCCCGGACCGGGGCACGAACCCACGTCCCCTGAATTGGCAGGCGAACTCTCAACCACTGCGCCACCAGGGAAGCCCTGGGCATTCCTCTTTAGAATGATTGTTGACTTCACACCGTCAACTGAAGAGTTCCTTTAACTCCACCCTGGGAAGGTCTATGATAAGGAGCGGACCTTGCTTTAAGGGTGAAGCACAGCATCCTCCACGGATGCCACTGCTACTGCTTGTAGGAAATCTCTCAAGCCTCAGATCAAGAAGTGTCTGGCTCATACCACTGTCCCAATGCCCAGGGCCCAACACTGAGCCCCTGGGGCTTTCTGATCAAGACTGGCAAAGACAGCCAGCCAGAGGAGGCAGCTGAGGTCGACTGGAGCAATTAATCCTAAAGGTTACTGGAACCTGTCCTGCCGGGGAGCAGGAATCCAATTACCCACAGTGACAGCAGCTTGGTCCCCAGGGAGACACTCGTCTGCAGGGCAGACCGACAACCTGCCCACTTGAAAACTTCCTGACGAGCAGTCTCCCACCCCTTCCGCTTCCTCCATATGCCCCAGCTGGGCACAGACCTCAGCTGACCAGGACATCACCCAGGCCCCAGTGCTGGGGTTATGGAGCAAAAGAGTGAATTCTAGGAGGCTGGATCAGGACCAGCCTGGAGGTCTTCTGAGAAGAACCCATTTGCCCTGTAGAAACAAAGACCAGAAGAACTGGTCATTTTTCCAGGCTGAGCCAGACTTTTATGACACAACAAAAGCAAAAGCAGGAGGGAGAGAGATAATCCAAATGAGTTTATTTGGCCATAAAATAAATATGCAAAATTATGTGGATGTAGAAATGGGCATATAATTTTCAATCAATTGCTCTGCCATCATCTGAAACGGACCTCAGTCTGGATAAGGGGACCACTGAGAGAGAATTCTGGCTCTCTTCCACTTTCCCAAAAAATGTAGGGTAAGGGAACAGGGTATTTGGAGGAAGGTATGCTATGCCAGATGAACTTCTTTTCTCTTAATGTGGCCTAACTCAGACCAAGATGGGCTCCTACTTGTCCAGGATTTCCACGCTGGACAACAGCGAAAAAGAGGCCAACTCTTGTGCATGGCCGCCACTGGGGAAAGGAATTTGATTTTTTTTAAACGCAGATTGGCTTTCTGGTTTGAAAGTGCATGATTAAAATGATATGTTTCGGGGCTTCCCTGGTGGCGCAGTGGTTGAGTGTCCACCTGCCGATGCAGGGGACACGGGTTCATGCCCCGGTCCGGGAACATCCCACATGCCGTGGAGCGGCTGGGCCCGTGAGCCATGGCCGCTGAGCCTGCGCGTCCGGAGCCTGTGCTCCACAAAGGGAGAGGCCATAGCAGTGAGAAAAAAAAAAAAAAAAAAAATGATATGTTTCAATGCAGAAGCCAGACAGAAGGTTTGAGCAGCAGCTGCTGCTTATACACAGGAGTATATGCAAGGTGCATGCAAGGGTAGGTGAAAAAGTACCTGCTGAGGCTTGGAGACCTCAGGACATGATCATCAGCATGGCCCAGGTGTATTACATAAACACAACCTGGGTATATTATAAGAGAAAGTAACTTCTCTCTCCTTCCTGGGAAATGCTTCATTCAGTCCCAGATTGGTCAATCAGTTATTCATTTTATTTAACAGCATCTACTGAGTAGCAACACTGTGTACCAGGTGCTGTGCCAGGTGCCTAGTACACAGCAGTGAACAAGACAGGCAAGGTCCCTGACCCCCAAGGAGCTGATAGTTTAGTGGAGACTGCTGACCAGGACTCAAATCTGGACTCTGCCACCTAAGAATAATGTTATCTTGGGCAAGTTGTTAAATATCTCTGTGCCTCAGTTTCCTTATCTTGTTTTTAAATTTAATTTTTATTTTATATTGGAGTATAGCTGATTTACAGCATTGTGTTAGTTTCAGGTATGCAGCAAAGTGATTTGGTTATACATATACATATATCCATTCTTTCCCCATATTGGTTATTACAGAATACTGAGTAGAGTTTCCTGTGCTATACAGTAGGCCCTTGCTGTGATTATCTATTTTATGTATAGTAGTGTGTATATGTTAATCCCAAACTCCTAATTTATCCCTTCCCTCCACCTTTCCCCTTTGGTAACCATAGTCCTTATCTTTAAAATAAGCATAATGAAGTTACATACTGCCACTTGTGCTTCCAGCCATGATACAGTAACAGCGACTGGATTTACCGTCCTGTTTTAAACAACTAGAAAATCATATAAAATGCATGAAGCAAATAATTCCAGACATTGGACAACAAGCAGCACAGGATTCCCTGAGAGAAAGGAACCAAATGGGGGCGGGGAGAGGGCTACAATTTCCCCACCTTACTGCCTGAACTCAGTTCCTAGACTGCAGCACAGGGAATGGGAATCCAAACAGAGGCCAGTCTCTTAGACTCCGAGGAGACTGAGGCAGCTAGAATGTTCAGAGCAGAATATCAGAAAGAGTTCTGGAGAGCTGAAAAGGATCCTCTTAAATCTTTGGCTAAATACTAATTTGCACATGCAAGGAATGAAACTCACTCCATGAGGCTGGGGAAAGAACCATCATGAAGAATCAGGCCAAACAATTTCCAGAGCTAAATGGGGCTGGGTAGTGTTCATGTTCCCATAAGCCAGAGTAGACAGACCTTATAATAAATGCACAGGTGTCAGGTAGTGTCCTGACAGAAAGTAGTGAGCTCCAGACTCATCCTAAGAGAGCTTAAAAAACAAGCCTTGGAAAGGTCAAACTGATCCCAAGTAACTAAACTTTATGCCAGAACAAAGTCCAACACTATTTAAAGGATGCAAAAAGAAAAAAAAATCATCACCCAACAAAGTAAAGTTCACAATGTTTGGCATCTAATTAAACAAACAAACAAAAACACCCAAGGCAACCAAAAAGGCAGAAAACATGACCAATAACCAGGAGAAAAACTGATCAGTAGAAAATGACTCAGAAATGACAGAGATGATGAAATAGTACAGAAGAATATTAAAACTACTCTAACAAATATACTACATATGCTTAGGAATGTATAAGAAAATATGAATGTGTTGAGGATAGAATTGGAAGATATAAAAATGACCCAAATGAAAGTTCTAGAAATGAAAACATACAATATTGAAATGAAAAATATAATTAATGAGATTAACAGCCAACCAGACACATCAGAAAGTCAGTGAATTTGAAGATATAGCAATAGAAAATATCCAAAATAAAGCAAAAAGAGAAAAAGGACTGAAAAATAAATGAACATAGCATCAGTGACCTATAGGACAGCATCAAGTGACCTAACATATGTGTAAATGGAATCCCTCCAAAAATAAAGGGAGCACAGAAAAAATATTTGAAGAAATGGTTAAAAATTTTCAAAATTTCATGAAACCTCTAAATCCACAGATCCAAGAGGCTCACTGAACTCAAAGCAGAGTAAATGTAATAAACCAATAAACAAACAAAAAAACTACACCAAGGCACAGCATAACCAAATTGCTAAAAACCAGTGATAAAGAGAAAACCCTAAAAGCAGCCAATGGAAAAAGGACATTATACACAGAAGAACAAAGGCAAAGTGGCAGACCTCTTGTCATAAAGATGCAAACTGGAAGACAGTGACAGCTGTAAGCACTGAAAGGAAAAACTGTCAACCTAGAATTCTATATTCAGCAAAAATATCTTTCAAAAATGAAAGCAGAATACTTTTTCAGATTAAAGCTGAGATAATTCATTGCCAGCAGTCCTGCCTATAAGAAATGTTAAAGGAAGCTCCCCAGGATAAAAGAAAATGATACTGCATGGAAATCTGGATCTGCCCAAGGGAATGAAAAGCACTGAGAATAGTAGATATGTGAGTAAACTGAAATACATTTTTACTCATTTTGAAATCTCTTAAAAAATATTGACTGTTTAGAGCAAGCATTTTTCACTGTATTATGGGGTTTATATAATGTAGAAATAAAATCTATGGCAATGACATCACAAAGGACAAGAATCAGAAAATAGAATACATAGCCATAAAATTCTTTACACTATATGTGAAGTGGTATATTATTTGAAGATAGACTTTGATACGTTAAAATCAATAAAATATATTTACATTTACAATAAAATACATTGTAAATCATAGAGCAGTCACTAAAAATAAAACAGAGATATGGCTAATAAGCCAACAATGGAGATGAAATGGAAACATAAAAATACTCAATTAATACATAATAAGGCAGAGAAAGAAGAAAACAGAAACGAAGTACCGATGGGACGATTAGAAAATAAATAGCAAGATAGTAGATTTAAATTCAACCAAATCAATAATTAAATTAAATAAAAAGGATCTACAAACTTTGATTAAAAAGCAGAGATTGTCATATTGGATTTAAAAAAGCGAGACTTAACTGTATGCTATCTATAAGAAACAAACTTTAAATACAAAGATACAGGTAGGTTAAAGGTAAAAGGATAGAAAAAGATATACCAAGCAAACACTGATCAAAACAAACTGGGGTGATGACATCACCTAAAGTAGACTTTAGAACAAGGACTCTTACCAGAGATAAAGACAGATACTTTATAATGATAAAGGAGTAAACTCATCAAAAGGATATAACAACCCTAAATGTATATGCACCTATTAATAGAGCTTCAAAATATATGATATAAGCAGAACTTGATATGTAAAAGGAGAAATAGACAAATCCACAACCATAATTGGAAGTTCAAACATTCTTTTCTCAGCAATTGATAGAAAAAATAGACAAAATCAGTAGGGATATAAAACACTCAATCCCATCAACCTTCTTGACCCGATATAATTAGAATACTCCACCCAGCAACAGTATAATATACACTGCCTTCAGGTACATATAAATAACTTACCAAGATAGACCATATTCTGGGCCACAAAACAAGTCTCAGTATATTGTAATGGATTGAAATCATATAAAGTCTTTTCTATGGCCATAATAGAATTAAACTAGAAACTTTAAAAAAGATATCTGAAAAATCTTCAAATATTAGGAGATTAAACAAGTGCATTTCTAAATAACCCATAGGCCAAAGGAGAAAACTCACAAGGGAAATTAGAAAATTTTGAACTGAATAAAAATGAACACAACATACCAAACTTAGTGGTGTGTAGTAGCGAAAGCAGTGGTTAAAGGGAAATTTATAGCATTAAATGTTTATACTAAAAGAAAAGAGAAAAGTCTCAAATCAATAATCTAAGTTTCCAAAACTTAGATTATTAACAAAAGACAATTAAAACTACAGTAAACAGAAGGAAAGAAACAAAAAAGAAAAGAACATAAATCAATAAAATACAAAACAAAAGCAAAAATAGATTCAATGAAACCAAAAGCTCTTTCTTTATAAAGATGAATATAATTGAAAAACTATCATTCTGATCAAGAAAAAAAAAGAAATCACCAAGGTCAGGCACAAAAGATTGAATTTTACTACAGATTCTATACACTTCAAAAAGATAATATTATAGGGCTTCCCTGGTGGCGCAGTGGTTGGGAGTCCGCCTGCCGATGCAGGGGGCTCCGGTTCGTGCCCCGGTCCGGGAGGATCCCACGTGCCGCGGAGCGGCTGGGCCCGTGAGCCATGGCCGCTGGGCCTGCGCTTCCGGAGCCTGTGCTCCGCAATGGGAGAGGCCGCGGCAGTGAGAGGCCCGCATACCGCAAAAAAAAAAAAAAAAAAAAAAAAAAAAAAAAGAGATAATATTATAAATGACTTCATGCCAAAAAATTCAAAAATTTAGATGAAATGGAGAAATTCCTTGAAAGACATCAACTATTAAACTCCCAAAATTTGCTCAAGAAGAAACAGATAACCTGAATAGCCTTATATCTATTAAATAAATTGAATTATTAGTTTAAAAATATTTCCACAAATAAAATTTCAGGTACAGATGGCTTCACTGATAAGTTCTACCAAACATTTAGGAAAGAAATAATATCAATTCTACACAAACTCTTCAGTGTATAATTCACCATATCAATATACAAAAAAGGAAGCCCATATGATCATCTCAATAGATACATAAAGAACTTTTAACATAATATAATACCAACTTATGATTTTTAAAAAACTCTCAGCAGATGTCCTCAACTGGAAAAAAGGCATCTATAAAAAACCTACAGTAACCTCATACCTATTGGTGAAAAGACCAGATCCTGGTCTTACTGTGGAAGACTGGATGTCCTTAGACTGGTAACAAGGCAAGGATGTCTGCTTTCACCATTTCTATTCAACATTTCATTCAACATTGTACTGAAAGTCCAAGCTGGTACAATAAGGCAAGAACAAGAAGCACAGAAGCATCTAGACTGGAAATGAAGAATCAACACTGTCTTTATTCACAGACTGCATACTCATCTACATAAAAGTACCCACTTCCTAGGGAAGTTGTCATGATTGATTTAATCCATGCAGAGTGCTTAGAATAGCTCCTGGCACCTAAGAAATGCTCAGTAAATGTTCACTGTTATTGTTAATTCAAACGATGACAGAGCAGAACTGAGGCCATGTGATGGGGTCTAGCCTGGTTGGAGGAGGGGTTGTGAGAAAATGCCTGCTTGCCTCTGAGGCAGCAGACGCTCACACAGGTGGAGGGTTGGGGAGGTCCCTGCAGGAGAGGGAAAAAAGGAGCCCTCCTACTGGTATTTCTCTTCATAAAGGCCTCTGGGATACAAAGTCTTATATATCCTTTAATGACCTTGGGAAGGGACAGGGCAGGTGAATTCTCTTCATCCAAAGCATGAGGGAGCTAAGGTGGAGAAAGCACAGACCCAGACCACTGGACCTCCCACAGTACCATCCTTCCTTCCTGCCTGACAGGTCACAACACAGGGTGCTTTCTGCTGCTGCAGAAGGGGTCTGAATGTTGACAAACTTGGGTGGGCACCTTTATGAGAAGGCTGGCCCGGGAAGCAAGTGGGCCTTAATATGGTATGGTGGGCTGAGGCCTCAGGAATAAGGGGCCTTGAGTATAGTTTCCCTGCTTTTGTGAGGTTGTCCTACTCTGAACAGTTGGCAGGTTCCCACAAGGAGGCTCAAAAAAATACCCCAATCCAATCATGACATGTAATCAGCGCTCAGTAAATGTTTAGTTAGAGACTCTGACCGGACAGGAGCCCAGAGGAGATACAAGTGGCTTGGATATGACAAAATTATCATGCACCAGGAAACCACTTTGTAAACTGTAAAGTGCTGTGCAAATGCTGATGTCAGTGCTAGCAACTGTCTGAGAAGACCTGAGTAAACTGTCATTTGGGTGAGTGTGGGAGTAGAGGTGGGAAGAGATTTGGAACCGTTGAGAAATATAGGGTTCAAAGAGCATGTTGTAAAAGGAATGATGGGAATGGGGCTTGGAGAGAGAATTTTCCTTGGCATCTCTTGGGGACTTAGAGACACTGTACTCAGTGTTGGGCAGACTTGAGATAAAAGACACAGCCCTCAGCACTGAAGAGCGCGTGGTCTTACAGGGTAGGGGGACAGGCATGCAACACTCTGTATACATTACACTAAGTGCTGGGGCCTGCACAGTGCTGGGCAGTGGGGTGTGGGGAGCACAGGAACTCTGGGAGGGGCCGAGGGAAGCTGCTCCTGAGATCAGGGAAGAGTGGAGACAGAAAGAGTCATTTTACTAGGAAACTGGGGGGCTGAATGGGGCCCAGGCAAAAACGAAACAAAAACAAAAACTTAAGCTCCCTTGCTGCCAAAAGGAACTAATGGGAGGTACTTTTGCAGGCGGCAGGCAGTGAATGACAAACCGGGAAACACAACTAGCGACAGAGACGGGGGAACAGGTTTATCAGAGCCCTGAGGTTATTCCTCTGTGTATGGGTTACACCCTCAAGATTTTGCCACCGAATGTTAAAATGGTTTCTGCATTTTAAGTGGCTGTGTGTGTAGAAGGCACTGCAGGGGAGAGGCAGCTGCGGGTTGAAAAGGGAAGTTGTACAAGGTAGCAGAGATGATAAATCAAATGGGAGCACCTAGTGTTGAGAAGTACTAGCCTCAGAGCCTGAGCTCAGGGCATCATTGGACCATAAGGCCCCATTCATTCATTAATTCATTCAGCAAAAATCTCTTGAGCCCCCACTAAGTGCCAGGCACTGTTCCAGACGCAGGGGAGGGAGCAGTAAACAAAACAGATTCCTTGCCCTCAATATGCTTACATTCTAGATGGGGGAGACAGACAGTAGATGAGTATACGAATAATGAATAGGATAAATGTAGGTAATGATAGGTGCTATGAATGAGGTAAAAGAGGGTAATGGGACCAAATAGAGGCTGATGGTGGGCTCACAGCTGGGTGTTCAGGGAAGGCCTCTCCAAGGATATGCTATTCGCCTGAATGATGGACAAGACCTGAATGATGAGAAGAGGCAGTCCTGTGAAGATCTGGGGGAAACAGAAGCAACGACCAGTGCAAAGGTCCTGAGGCAAGAATGAGATCGGCACGGCATGTGCAAGGACAGGAAAGAGGCCAGAGGGGCTAAAGCCTTGAGGACAAGGGGGCATGGTAGGGGATGGGTTAGGAGAGAAGACAGGGGTCTCATCAGATAAGGTCTGGAAAGCCACTGTAAAGGTTTGGATTTTATTCTAAGCGCCTCATTTTGTCACTCACCAAAGTGGTCCTAATCCTGATTAGACGATGTCCCTGCAGCAGGCTGGGCAAATTTACACATTATCAAAACAAAGTCCCACAGTTTAAAGTTCTTCTGGTCAAACCTATGCTGGAGTCCCCTCAACCAGAGTCTTATGAAAGGATTAACCCCGCCAAGCTGGTGCCCTCTCCCTCCTGAGATGGCATCCTTGGACTGTTAGGACTTGATCTGAAACAAGTGCCACTCTTTTCTCTGGACCCTAGGCAGTGTCTGAATGAATGACACTGTCCTTGAAGGAGCCAGCCTAGATGGAGAATATTCCAAGGCTCTAGTTAGGAGCTCAGGTTGGTGCTGTACCATCATCCCCTCTCTCTGCTTCCTACTCCTCCTGGGGAATAGGGAGCCAAGGACAGCTCTGCCCCCAGGCCACTGGACCAGTGCCTACCTGATGCCTTGGGGAGCATGAGGGAGCAGAGGACGCCACCGCCCGACAGCTGGGAGCCAAAACGGAGGCCTCCACTCCCTGCCGATGTTCCATCTGGGAAAGGTCACCCGGACCTTGGACTCACAACCGTGGGCAAAAATAAACCCTGTGAAAGGGCAGCGTGTGCAGCCGCGTGGGCACGATCCTCACGTGCGTCCTGACCGGTGTGGGGTGGGTGGACAGGGGGGCGGGTGGGGGGCAAGGAGAGGTCGTCTTCCCACGGCCCGACCTCACACATTCCTTCAGCATCTCTGGGAAATAATCACACTCTCCACGCCGAAGAAACACAGTCAACAGATTCTGGTTTCCTAGATACGCCAGCGGTTTCTAAAAATAGCCAGGCAATGACAAAGCAAATTGGCATATGGACTGCAAATAATTCCAGTACCAGCTTGCTTGGCAGCACTTGAGCCTACCCGTGCTGGGCGCTCCCTCCTCTTCCCTCTCCTGTTTCTGAAACAGTCTCTGGTTGCTGAACACCCTAGCCCAAGTGTGAGCTGGAGGGGCCCCCTGGAGCCCCTAGAGCGGGTCCTGCTCAGGGCTGGTGCATTCTGCTGGGCTCCTGCTACTTCAGTCACGTACACCTGTGCCCTCCACCACGCTGCACTCACACGCAAGGTCCACCCCGTTGCCACCCGCAGCTGTGTGTGTGCCCTGACCCCTTCCCGGGCAGCAGACCGCTTCCCTCTTTGTGACCACATGCAGCTGCCCTGGCCTTCCTGCCCTGGGGCTCCTCTCCTGGGGGAAAGGTCACAGTCCAGACACTTCTCACTTTGACCCCATCCCTCTTCTGGCCCCAGGAAGGAGACTGTAAAGCATCTTCCTATCTAAGCTCCTTCATTCTCCAAACCCTGCATGTTGGTGATGCTGACTCAGTGCCAGGTTCTGCGTTGGCATACCCAGCAGTGGGGATTCCAGGAGGGAAAAGACAGGATCCATGCCCCCAGGAGCAAGGAAAATGAACACGACTAAGCTCCTGCTCTATGCCACTCTGCTTAAGTGCTGTTCACAAGTTGTCTCATTTATTTCTCATTCAGCCTCTATAATGACCCCACAGTGTAAGGAGTCTTATCTCTCATCATCTTTTTATCACGATTCTTATTCTTAACTCTGTGAACCAATTGAAGAAAGAAGCTCAGATGGGTTGAGTAAGTTGCCCAAGGCTACAGCTAAAAAAAGTTTCCCTGGAATTTGCTTTTATTTTTTATTGTTTAAATGTTTTAAAGATCTATTTTGTATTCCAGCCCTATGGCATAAAGGCCTTCATAACTGCCATTAAACCACAGCTCAAAGGAGCTCAGTGAGGGCCAAGCAGTTAACAGACCCCATCTCACCTGGTTCCAGAGGCTCTGATGAAAAAACCATCTACAGAGGTGAGAGCAGGATTACTGGGACCAAAAAGGGCTGCTGAGGTACCGGAGGACTAGCAATGGCCAGAGGCTGTCACTATTGCCAGGCCCAAGGGACAGAGGAGCAAGCATGGAGAGCTGAGCCAGGGAGGAGGGGCTGCCGGGCTCGTGCACTAATTGTGGAGTGGTGCCCAGAGCAGCGAGGAAGCAGAGGAACTACCCCAGCCTCTCTGTCCGCCCACCTGCAGTAACTCACCTGGATGCCACATGTCAAGGGAGCACTGGGGATGCAGCCCAGGGCACAGGGCAGGCTGCAAAGCATACAAATGGATCTGCAGGGAACAAACAGAATGACCTGTCCGTGAAAGAACAAACTCATCCTTGATGCTCAGGGCTTATTAAGCCACAGTGCAGATAAGGCAGGGAAGTTAGGGACTGTGTGGACTCTAAAAGGAGAAGAATGAAGAGAAGGATAAACAGGAGAGCTGGGAAACAGGAGCTCTCGTCCGGGGCTCTTTGGACCAAACCCTTCATTTTGCAAATGACTTAAAAATTATTTTAAAAATCATTTGACTGTAAAAACTACCATTTAACCCAAGTTTATGCTTGGATCTTATTTATTTATTTATGAATCTCTGTATCCCTTGGGCCTAGCACAGTCTCTGTTATTCAGTTTGTTGAATGAGTGAAAGATCTTTCCCCATGTATCCCCTTGTCATCTGGTTCTGAAAATACAACCTCTACCCATGGGAAGTGCAGCACTCAACACACACATACAAACCTAGTCAATTACAAAGGAATGAACTCTTGATAATGCAGAGTTCTCATCAACTGATTGTTAAGATAAATCACCCAGGACTTTACATGCATTATCTCATGTAGTCCTCCCAAGAACACAGTGAGATAGGCCATTTTACAGGTGAAGAAACTCAGGCAAGGAGAGTGTGCTGGCCCTGCACCTTTTGGTCCTCAGATCCATGCCTTGCATTCCCTCATAAGCTACATTTCTTGGGTTCGTGTACCAACTGGTTTCCAGCTGCATTCAGCCAAAGGGAGACCCTGGCAGAAAATTGAAGGGTGAGAGGAAGCCAGAGTCGGGGTATTTCCCTCTTCTTTCTCTGCTGTGTGTGATGTCTCCCTCCAGACAGGGCACCATAAGTTCACCTTCTGCTGAGTGATGCCAAGGGGAGACCTCCTGTGATACAGCCTCCCCCTAACAGGGGTGGCTTCCTGCTAATCTCTGGTTACCTCTCCACCCCCAGTCTGGCTCTTCACTCTTCATCTCCTGGTCACCAATTCTCTGCATTAAATCCCCCCCACTGCTTCCCTGGTTTGAACTTGGGCTTTGATAAGCCAGATGTAGAACGCTGCCCAAGGCCACACAGGTAGGAGGTGGCACAGTTACAATTCAAGCCCCAGTTTCTGAATAAAGTGCTCCTAACCACCCACATCTTTTTTTTTTTTTTTACATCTTTATTGGAGTATAATTGCTTTTCAATGGTGTGTTAGTTTCTGCTTTATAACAAAGTGAATCAGTTATACATATACATATGTTCCCATATCGCTTCCCTCCTGCGTCTCCCTCCCTCCCACCATCCCTATCCCACACCTCTAGGCGGTCACAAAGCACCGAGCTGATCTCCCTGTGCTATGCGGCTGCTTCCCACTAGCTATCTACCTTACGTTTGGTAGTGTATATATGTCCATGCCTCTCTCTCGCTTTGTCACACCTTACCCTTCCCCCTCCCCATATCCTCAAGTCCATTCTCTAGTAGGTCTGTGGCTTTATTCCTGTCTTACCCCTAGGTTCTTCATGACATTTTTTACCCCTTAAATTCCATATATATGTGTTAGCATACAGTATTTGTCTTTCTCTTTCTGACTTACTTCACTCTGTAGGACAGACTCTAGGTCTATCCACCTCATTACAAATAGCTCAATTTTGTTTCTTTTTATGGCTGAGTAATATTCCATTGTATATATGTGCCACATCTTCTTTATCCATTCATCCGATGATGGACACTTAGGTTGTTTCCATCTCCGGGCTATTGTAAATAGAGCTGCAATGAACATTTTGGTACATGACTCTTTTTGAATTATGGTTTTCTCAGGGTATATGCCCAGTAGTGGGATTGCTGGGTCATATGGTAGTTCTATTTGTAGTTTTTTAAGGAACCTCCATACTGTTCTCCATAGTGGCTGAACCAATTCACATTCCCACCAGCAGTGCAAGAGTGTTCCCTTTTCTCCACACCCTCTCCAGCATTTATTGTTTCTAGATTTTTTGATGATGGCCATTCTGACTGGTGTGAGATGATATCTCATTGTAGTTTTGATTTGCATTTCTCTAATGATTAATGATGTTGAGCATTCTTTCATGTGTTTGTTGGCAGTCTGTATATCTTCTTTGGAGAAATGTCTATTTAGGTCTTCTGCCCATTTTTGGATTGGGTTGTTTGTTTTTTTGTTATTGAGCTGCATGAGCTGCCTGTAAATTTTAGAGATTAATCCTTTGTCAGTTGATTCATTTGCAAATATTTTCTCCCATTCTGAGGGCTGTCTTTTGGTCTTGTTTATGGTTTCCTTTGCTGTGCAAAAGCTTTGAAGTTTCATTAGGTCCCATTTGTTTATTTTTGTTTTTATCTCCATTACTCTAGGAGATGGGTCAAGAAGGATCTTGCTGTGATTTATGTCATAGAGTGTTCTGCCTATGTTTTCCTCTAAGAGTTTGATAGTTTCTGGCCTTACATTTAGGTCTTTAATCCATTTTGAGCTTATTTTTGTGTATGGTGTTAGGGAGTGATCTAATCTCATACTTTTACATGTACCTGTCCAGTTTTCCCAGCACCACTTATTGAAGAGGCTGTCCTTTCTCCACTGTACATTCCTGCCTCCTTTATCAAAGATAAGGTGACCATATGTGCGTGGGTTTATCTCTGGGCTTTCTATCCTGTTCCATTGAGCTATCTTTCTGTTTTTGTGCCAGTACCATACTGCCTTGATTACTGTAGCTTTGTAGTATAGTCTGAAGTCAGGGAGCCTGATTCCTCCAGCTCCGTTTTTCGTTCTCAAGATTGCTTTGGCTATTTGGGGTCTTTTGTGTTTCCATACAAATTGTGAAATTTTTTGTTCTAGTTCTGTGGAAAATGCCTGTGGTAGTTTGATAGGGATTTCATTCACATCTGCCACATCTTAATTCAGAACTCACTTTAGTCCTAACTTCTCACTACACTGAAGTCCAGAGAGAGTGAGTGACTTGCCCAAGGTAACATAGCTAGTTAATGGCAGAGCGAAGGTTGAGAGGAGTACTTGTCTCTCAACTGTTCCCAGTGATATTTTCCATCTACAGCACCATCAACCCCCTAACGTGTCTGAGGCCTTGGATAGGAGGAGTTACTGCTTATTTTCAGAGCTGACTTTTCCTTCTCGTGTAAGAGCTGAAAGAGCATAGTGGCCTCTCCTCTCCCAGAGCTGTTAGGAAGATCAACAGGATAAACCAGGGTTCTGAGCTCCCAGGGAGATAGCGGAGATGCCTAAATATAAGGCTTTATGGCGGTAATGATAGCAGGAAAGTGCTGTGGGTAACCAATGATTTAAAACAATTCGAAGTTACTGCAACAGTCATGGGTGTTCTGCTCTCAAGGCAGCTGAAAAACTCACCCTGTAGACATTTCTGTCTCCAACTATTTGTTGCCTTGAAGCCCAAGAGTGCTTCTAGGCAGCCCTAATTTGTTGGAGATGAACACAGAGGAGGTGATGCCATTACGAAGCCATGGCCACAGGCAGCATCTTTAATTCATGAGCAGGGTGGCATTGGCAGGAGGAAAGGAAGAACTGCCTTGAGTCTCTGCCTTGAGGTCAGGTAAAATTTAGATTCCACCCAGTTCCAGCACAGCTAAGTGGTTTTCAGCTTGTGTTTTGAGGAGAGGTGATATGGTGCTGGTCATGGTTGGGAGAGGAGAGATTCTTCTGATGAACCAGCCCCCCAAGTGCTAAGAGCATAGCTGAAGATCCCCCGGCAGTTACCCCTGTACTTCTATTCATTCATCCAACAAATGTTTACTGAGTATATGTAGAACACTACTAATAGTGAGTTCTTCTGAGTCAGAAAGATTACTGGCTATGTGACTTTGGCAAAGATACTTAACCTCTCTGTGCCTTTAAAGGGGGATAGTAACAGCATTTATCTCATAAGTCATTAGAAGCATTAGTTAAGTTGGAACATACAAGGACTCAGAACAGTATCCGGCATATAGGAAGGATTTGCTAGATATATTTTGGCTCTGAAGTCAGATCTGGCTCTAAGTTCTGTTTTTAGCTGTTAGTAGCTATGTGACTTCAGGCAAGTTACCTGACCTCTCTGAGCTACAAATTTCTCATCTATAGAGAAGCACAATCCCTGTTTTATATGGAAGTTGTGAAGATTCAATGAGACAGTGATGTAAAGTACCCAATCAATGTTTATTGAGTGTCTCCTCTGCAAGAAATAGAAACAGAAATAATGGGCCTGGCCTTTAAGGCCTACGTCTGGGGATAAGCCAGGCATACACACTCAGGTCTGATCATCCCCGCAAAACTCCAAATGGACTCTGGACCAAAAGTCAACAGGCCTGGTTCTGTCCTGGCTCTGCCCACACTAGCTGGGTGACCACGTTCAAATTGCCTGACCTCTCAACCTCAGTTTCCCACCAGCAGGATAAGGGGTTGGAATGTATGGCCTCTAGGGCTCCTTACAGCTCACCTATCCCAAGAGTCAAGGCACCTTCTCCAGGACTCCCTTAGACCTCTGGCCCAGGCCCAGTCTCGAGAATCAACGTGGTAGAGTGGAGAGGGTGGGCTCATGGGGGTAGACGAGGGTGCGTGAAAGTCTAGCCTGGCGTCAAACACCCAGCGTGTGTTCCAAGGTGGTTTCCTGTCTGCTTCCTGGCCCAGCACAGACATCACCGTCTGATTCCACAATAAAGGGCTGAGTCCTTTAAAGCTAGGATGAGCCCCCAGATCGTTCCATATTCCTCCTCCTTTCTGTGCCCTGCTTACCCGAACCGCCTTCCTCTGGTTCTCTGACAAGCTCCAGGTGGCTGTCCCACTGAGGCTTCCAGGCCAGGACCTTGATGTATAGTTGGCCCTCAGCTGGGATCCAGCCCGGGCTGATGGGAGGGAGGGGAGTGAGTGCCAGCCTCAGAGGAGTGAGTGTGTGTGTGTGGTGTATGTGTGTGTGTGACCTTTCCACTTTCATCTCCAGGATTCTAATCTCCGGCGTTATAACACCTGGGTCAACATCTTGGAAATATATTTCTGTATCTCCAGTGAAGGAGGTGGCACATGTTTCTGTGTCAGTGAAAAACCAGTGGGGGCCTTAATACCTCCTCGGAAGCGCCAAGCCCCTCAGTAGAGATGCAGGGCTTGTTGCACAGGTGGGTACCTGCCCCTGTCTTACTTTGACCCTCCTGAAGGCAGTGGGGGGCAGAAGTGCTGCTATGAGCACCACTGGCCAGAGGCAGCTGGTCAGAGGAGTGGGAGGCTGCCAGGCAGATGCCCAGGGTTTGGGATTTCAAACCATGGAGGGATTCACGAGCTGTTGCTTGGGCAAGGGACATTCCCATAGGCAAGGACCACCAGCACAGCCCTAAGCAGGCTTCCCTTGGCAGGTGAGTGGTCACAGGAAGTGGCTCCCGACCACAGAGGGCTGTGCATCCCATCTCCCTCCCTCTCTTCCTCCTTCCCATTCCACAAATAGTCACCGAGCCCCAAGTGCCAGGCAGTGACCGTGGCGCTGCAGAAACAGAGGTGAATAATGCAAGCTGTCCCTCTGCAGAGCTGACAGCCTAGAAGAGATGATTATGGACATATAAACAAATAATTACAATAGCGTGTGCTAAGTGCTATAATAAAGCAATAAACGTGGTGCTCAGGGAGCATGGAAGATTCCGGGGAACGTTAGACTCTGCAGATCACTCACTTAAGAGAGGTAGAGACCAGGGTTCAATCAGGCCTGAACAGATTGTTCAAAAGCATTTCCAGTTCACACTTCAGCACCAGAGTTTTTCTTTTCTGCCTGTTAACATGTGCGTAGGAAACCAAGCCTTTGGCTGGAAGCTCAGCTCTGGGGCTGCTGCCCAGTGGCCCAGCCATCCCAGCAGAGCAACCGAGGGCCCTTGTGCTTAGAAAATGCCTCCCCGTGAGGACTTTGCCAACCTGGAGGGCCAGGGCAAGGGTGCCCTTGGACCATCTTAGTTTAGGAGGAAAAGTTGGGGCTGCCACAGCTCTGGGCTATTTTGGGACACGATGTACTTGAGAAATAAAAGGCTGACCTGTCTTCCCTCCAGACACAGGTTCCCTTGCACCTGACTCTTTAATCTCCCTCAAGGAAAAAACATATTGCTTCTGGCTATGACCCGGAGAGGGACAGCAGCATCCTCCTTCCTGACTGCTGTCTCCTGGCAGAGGAGCCAGACCTGGCCACGCAGATGCACTTGGTACCTGAACACTTCTGAGGCAGAGATGAGTGAAGCCTCTTGAAACCGAGGCCTTCACTGATCTCGTCTCCACATCCTGGGCTACCCGACATGTCCAGGGGCCAGCATGAAAGGTTCAGGTGATGCTTCAGACCTCACATCAAATGGCCCCTTGATTCTGTAGTTGGCCGACTGGTGGGGAATTGGGTGGAGCAAGGAAGGCACTGGCCAGCCTCACTCCTCCCTTCCAGGGCTGCCCATGCCCCTTGCCACTGGCATAGGCTGGCATTCAGCACCTCCAGAATGTGTGCCCACATCATGCCCGATACTGAGACTTGCAGAACAAGAGCAGTTGCAAACAGGGTCTCTGCCCTGGCAGTACTGATAGGTTTCTCTGGGGGATGAAGTTGTCTCTCCCTTCACAGTGGCAGGCTTCGAACTGGGGGTCTGAGTGATGTTCTGGTGTTGAGAGGGAGAGGCAAGAGGACGCAGATGATCCAGAGGGGGTGCTGTCAGCCGCAGTCCAGAGACAGGATCGCAGCCCCGGGTCCTGCCTGTGTAAGGGGCCCCCATCAGAGGAAACCCCAGCTAAGCCACACCTCCCCTGCCTGGGCTCACCCCACACTCCATAAACAGGTCAGCTGGCTATGCCACCAGCAGGAGGGGCTGGGCACCAGGAAGACGTGACTACATTTCTTGATAATAACAGCTGACACATGCCGCGTTTACTGTGCGGGGCACAGTGCTAAGTGCTTTTACAGGGGTTAACTCATTCAGTGCTCACACAGCAGTATGACAGGTTACTCTTACTACCCCTACTGCACAGACGAGGCACCTAGAGGCTCTAAGGCTTGCTCAAGGTCACACAGCCGCTAAGCAGATAGGCCAGGATTTAAATCCCAGGAATATGAATTTAGACCCTGTGTTCTTACCCACTATATTACTCACTCAAATTCCTCATTTAACGCTGGAGGGATCACAGTGGTTATTTTTACTAACAGTTTTAGTGGTGGACAGGGTCTGGCTCTGGAGTCAGACGCAAGCAGACCTGGGTTCTAACTGTGTGAACTTTGGAAGGTGACGAAACCTCTCTGGGCCTGTTTCTCCATCTGCAAAAGGGATAGGAACACCTGCCTTGAAGGAAGTAAAAATGTAATAATGCACTTAGCACAGGGCCATTCACCAGTAAACACTCCCCAAAAGTCAACAATTATCATTTTACAAATGTGTTTTCTTAGATGACAAAGGTGATCTGCCCAGTACTTAATTACAAGCTATGTGACCTTGGGCAGGTCACTTGGCACTGCTTTTCCATCTGTAAGACACTGGAACAGTATAATGCATTCCCCAGCAAACCCAGGCTGGGCGGTGGGGAGAAAGAGGCTTCTGGCTGGCCTGGGATTTAAAACATCCTCATGGAAAATCCACATAGTAAACATACACACACACACTTATGCAGATGCATAAAGATTGTGGCCTTTCCACTGTTTTTAGCCAATTTGGTTCCAGCGCCCACACTCGGCTCCTTTTAATCCCTCTCCCTGCTAATTTCTCTCCATAGCACTTAGCACTAAGTGACACACTGTATTTTATTCACCTTTATGAATCACCTGCCCCTCCTATACTGTAAGCTCCAAGAGGGCCGGGACCTTGCCTGTCTTGTTCCCTGCTGGATTGCTAGCTCCTGGGATAGGGCCTGGCACGTGGTGCTTGGTAATGTAAATGTGTGCTCAGCGAAGGGAAGGATAATGGGAGGCGTGAAACTCCCTGTCCTTTCTCTCCTCCAAGGGCCCCATGTGTCAGAACTGCCCACCTCTCTGCCACTAAGTTGCAGGGAAGACATTCGTATTTACAGAAAAGTACATAAAAATGGCTAATAAATGGCTTTATTTAGCTCTGACGGTGTACCCTGCCCTGGGCTGAGCACTTTACATGTATTAACTACTCTAACTCATTTAGTCTGTATCACAGTCTGTCTCCAGTTTACAGGGCAGAAAAGCAAGGCACAGAACAGCTAATTGCACAGGGAATGAAGCCCATGAGGTTTAGCTTCATAACCCACACTCCTAACCGCTTTGCCCTTGGGCCTCCCAAAGTTTCACTGCTAGCCTCCTCTCTTCTCCCCCAGCCCCAATTTCCCTTTCTTCCCCCATTACTTCTCAGTTGCAAACACCTCACCCAAAGGCACGTCTAAGCACGCATTCATTCATTCAACAGATGTGTTGGAAGCGCCAGGTATTGTTTTAGGCACTGACTCTCCTAATAGAGAAAGGAGTCCCTTCCCACCTGGGCACCCAGAAACTCCCAGGGGCAATGAGTTGTGCTCTTTCTTCGCTTGTCACAAGTCCAGGGTTTGAAGAGTGCCTGGCTAAGTGGTTTGTCAGGGCCTAATATCGGAACCCAGGGCAGGCAGCGGTGGCTGATGGGGTTTGGCCCAGATATGACCTGAAAAGGAACCAGCCCTCCCATTTGGGATAAAAGGATGGGGCCTGGGCATCCTTCCCCCATCCTATCCTCTTCCCCAGCCCTAGTATCTTCCCTCCTCCCAGCTGATCACAAAAAATGCCTTCTTTGCCTAATTGTTACATATACTAATTATTTTCATTTACATGCCTAGCTTACCATTTATGCCTAATTATTGTGCAGCTCTGAAACAATTACACATACCATTAACAATGTATCAGGGTAACTTTGCACTGAATTTTATTTAATGTCAGTACCCAATGGTTCATGTGCAACTAATCTCCACAGTTTGTGGTTCCCATAGCAGAAAGTTCCCTAAAGTGAGTTGGGGTGGGGAGAACATTAGGGTGGGTCCCATTGCTCTGTGATGGTGCATAAGAACAATAACAAGAGTAGCAGGAGAAGGAATAGTTGTAACAGTTACAATTTATTGAGCCATTATGTGCCAGACACCAGACACTGTTAGCACTTGATACACATTGTATCATTTAAATTTCAAGGCTCTCCTATTTTTAAAGATGAGGCAAGTAATACATTCAAGGTCACACAGCTGGGAACTGCCAGGTCTGGGTTCAAAACCAGACGTGTGTGGTCCAGAGCCTGACCCTTTTACCACCTCACAGGTGCCTGTCCCCTGGAAAGGTCCAGGGAGAGCCCTGGGGGGACCTGGGAGGCCATCCCACTCCCCTCGTTCTCCCGAAGAGAAAACTGAGGCCAGAGTGGATAAGTGGCTTGGCCAGCCAGGCTAGACCTGGACAAGGTCCAGTTCTCCTGGCGCTTGGCTTTCCCTCTGCTGCTCTAGGAGGAAGCTGTCCTGGGAACAGAATCGGCATCCCTGAATGCCGCTCATCACCTGGGGCTGACGCAGGCAGCAATGTGCGCCCACCGCTGGATCATCACCCGGGTGAGGAACAGCGTTCATTTGCTCTGATTCTTAAGAGCTGACCTGTTTTAGGAAGTGTTCCCTTTGGAAGATGCCTGGTCTCTTCCCCTTCCATCCTTTCTTTTCTAAACATGCATCTCCCTTCACTCCATTTATCTTTCCTCAAAGGCAACAAATAGCATTTAGTGAGTTACTAAATGGGCTGGTTATTACACTAAGTGCTCTACATCTCTTTTCCTATTTAATTGTCACAATACCTCTCTGGGATAGAAACTATCATGATCTCCCTATTTTCCAGCTAAGGACTCTGAGGCCCAGAGAGGTTAAGTGATGTGCTCAGACTCACACAGCTGGCAGTGTCAGTGCACAGATCCAGGGCTAGGTATATCTGATTCCAAAGCCTCCCCTCTTAGGTCAACACACAGCATAATCTTTCTTAATATCAACCTGCTGGCTGCCAGGCTGGCATTGCATTTTTCTTTGCTAGGAAGCCAAAGCAAACAGCCAAGTATTTTGAGCCCAAAGAGTGGTCCTGCTTGCACTTCTACTCCTGGAATGTTCCTCCTCCCGGACACCTGCATGGCTCACTCCCTCACTACCTACTAATTACTGCTTCCTCTCAAGGGGTCTTTCCTGCCTGTCGCATGGGAAAACTACCAGACGCCTACCAGGCTCTGCCCTCTAACTCTACTTACTTTCCTTCATCCAGTTCTGACAACCACCTGACGATGGATTTTTTTTTTTTTTTTTTTTTTTTTTTTTTTTTTTTTTTT
>NW_006794802.1:459158-469502 GCF_000442215.2 Lipotes vexillifer | reverse complement strand
GGGTTTTTTTTTTTTTTTTTTTTTTTTTTTTGGTTTATGTATCTCTAGGTTATCAACCCCCACTAGGATATAAGCTCCATGAAGGTAAGGACTTTATTCTACTATGTTCATGATTAGAATAGTGCCTGTCACATAGGAGCTTAAAAAATATCTGTTAACTGAATGAATGGCCCAGAGGGAGGGGGGTATGATGCCCAGGAAGGAGAAGGGGACCCGGAATGAGGCTCACCTCCTGCCCCTGAGGCTCAGCTGGCTGGGATCTCCCTGCCCTTAAAGATCTCCAGGACAGCTCCTGTCTAAGTGCCTTCTCTCCTTTGCACAGACACATGGAATCGTCAGTGCCTAATGCTCAGCCTCCACAGAGAGAAGCCGTAGTGAAGCTGCACGCAAGCAGGGCAGCAGGCTGTGGGCTCCACTCCCGTATGGCTAGAGAAGGCATCGCACAATTGGTTTGGGGAAAAATTCACCACCCTGACTGCACCTGTGGAAGTTGAGGTTAAGATGAGTTCTCACTGTCTGAATGCCATGTGCAGACATGGAGCAGGAAGCCCCCAGGCAGAGCAGGCAGCAGGCAGGGGCCAGCCGGGAATGACATCGCAGAAGAGGGGCTGAGTCTAGCTCACAGGCCCCCCGCCAAGTGTCCTGGCCCCAGGGCTCAGGGAAGTCCCACATAGACCTCATAATGCTCCCTTCACAGCTCTTCCTGGGAGCAATGTCACAGTGGTCTATGGGATGTGGGGCGTGGCAGCTTTCCCTCCCTGGCTTCCAGTGTGTGGGAAAAGGGCACACAGCCTGGGGCCAGGGGAGGAAAGCTCTGCTCCTAGACAGGGACTGTTTCAGAGGAGAGATAACAAGCCTCTGATGGCATCAGGGTTAACAGAGCCTCCTGCAAACTTGGAATCCAACAGGCTCCTGGCAGCTGCATTAAAATCTAAACAGTCTTTCCCGTGGATTTTTCCGATTAATGCAAATTTGTTTTGCTTTGCAAATTGAAAATCAGTTGCGAGCACCTGGTGTAAGAATTCCAGCAGGGAGTAGAGAACGCTGAGAGGAAGCCAGCCAGTCCCCAACCTTGCCCACCTCTGGTTCCTGGGCAGCCAGGCCTCCTCCACCGTGCTGGGTTCCACCCCCCACCTCCTCCGTAAAGGGGTCTCACGAAGCAAGACTGACTGCACCCCAGTGGTTTCCAGATGCTGGGACTCCCAGGTTTCTTTCTTTCGCCAGCAATGGGGGGTGATAGGTACAATCAGGGAAGTCATTCAAGCCCACTGTAAGAAGCCTGCCTTGGCATCTCCTGGGGGAGGGGAGGCGGGATGCCATCATATGATACCATAGTGGCATTACTTCATCTTTCAGCAAAGGAATGGGCAGGTGCCTTGGAGATGCACGTCCTGGTTGAAATCGTTCATGTCTAGTGCTTGTCCCAACTGCATGGCTACTTAGCTCTGAGCAAGCGCCTCCTCCCACCAGCACCAGAAAGCAGAGGGAACTACTGGGGCCTCCCAGGGAAAGCGGGGTGACAAGGAAGATGCTGCTAGCATCCCACAGCTGCCTCTCTCTGCAGAGCCGGGCCCATCCCGCTTGTGCCTGGATACCTGTCAAAGCCATGCTAAGCAGACAGGAATACCCCTTTCCCACCTGTCCCCTCCTCCACCAGCTGCGCATTGTTCATTCAGCTCCTAGATAAGTCGGGAGGGAGGGCAGTTATGAACGGGCCCCATTATGCTCCCCCTTCCTCTGCTACGCAATTTAAAGGCAGGAGACAGAGAGAAATGCTCTGGAAATCCAAATTAAAATGTATTCCTGCAGCAATCCCGCACCCAATTAAAGTAACCCAGAGCCTATTGTCCTTTGCTAAATTTAGAAAATGCTCAGGTGTGTCTGATCCTACTCTGCACAGATATTTTTAATACAGATTTAATCATATTTTGGGTTAGGAGAAGTTAATTAGGTAGGCAGATTTAGAAAGGCTGCCGGAATGCGGGACAGAGAGAGGTGATTTGATGCGATTTGATGTTTTTTTTTTTTTTTTTTAAACAGTAAGTTGTGTTGGGTTTGGGTTTTGGATTCACAGCAAATAGTGTTGAAAACCGAGGTGACAACGAACAGAAAATCTCCCCCTGTTAGTAGTCGGTGATTCCTGGGGCTGGAGGGGACCCTGAAAGAAGGTCTCGTCCACTTTCTAACTCCACTGACTGCTGGACCCAAACCCACCAGGGGCAGAGGGCCTTCACTGTTTAACAGGGCACCTAAACTGGCGCTCTCCATCCTTGGACGGGAAGCGTTCACTCAGGTCTCTCTGCAGGAAGGCACATGGTGCTAGCAGCTCGGTGAGTGCTGGTGGCATGGATAACTGAATCAGTGACCAAGCAGATGAACCTTGAAAACTGCCAGCCCCATACCAGGGCGAGGGGCATCAGGCTCCTGCCCACCCTTTCCCTGGGGCCCTGGCCTACCTCTTCTGGTTCTCGGGTGTTGGCCGAGGCTCCACCCTCACCCAGTAAACTGATCTCTACAAAGCATCACTGACTGTGCCCAAGTATAACAAAGAACTAGGAGTCTTGGCTTGACTCCGTGCTGAATCATCATGCGATCGAGTAAATGATGCAAAAACTCCTCTGAGCCTCAATTTCTCCACCAGCAACACGAGGATTCAGGCCTCTCCCTTCACTTATTAGGAAGACAAAGGTCTGGCAAAACCTGGGTGTGCCAAGCTGGATGTGTCAGGGAGAGGGCCACGGCAGGGCACACACCCAGGCAAGAAAGGTCGTGACACTATGGGTTTGTTTTGTTTTAACCAAAGTGTGAGTGTGTTGGGGGGAGTGGCCTCTTTATCCAGGGCCCACCTCCACCCCTGTCTTTGTGATGAAGGAGGCTGAGCCCAGCATATTGTTACTGAGTTTTCCAGCTTCCTCCTGAACATACTGCCAAGTTAAAAGGCTGGGACGAAGTAAGAGAGTGGCATGGACATATATGTAAAATACACAGCACAAATGTAAAATAGCTAGCTAGTGGGAAGCAGACACATAGCACAGGGAGATCAGCTCGGTGCTTTGTGACCACCTAGAGGGGTGGGATAGGGAGGGTGGGAGGGAGGGAGACGCAAGAGAGAAGAGATATGGGAACATATGTATGTATATGTATATGATTCACTTTGTTATACAGCAGAAACTAACACACCATTGTAAAGCAATTATACTCCAATAAAGATGTTTAAAAAAAAAAAAAGGCAAAGCACAAGACTGTCTACGGTGTGCCACCCCTCACGTAAGGAAGAAAGGGATGGGAGAAGGTACACAGGTATCTTGTCCATTGGTGCAGAAGGAATATACACACTTAGGTTTGTTACCTACCAGAGGTGGATGAGAAAGTGGGGGGAAGAAGGGGGATGGGAACGGGGAGCAGAGGTGAGGAGGGAGGGGCACTTCTCTGAGGATAACTTTCCATTTGGCTCTGACTCCCGAAGCTTTAGTAATGCTTCACAGAGCCTTCACACACCCACAAATAAACAAGCAGCCCAACAGGATGTGGAGGGACACCCGCTCCGCCGAAACCCACAGAGTTCCTCCTAAATCCAGACTCTCTTCCTCAAGGAATGGGTCCCACAAAAAGGAGAGCCTATTATTTTCACAGTGTAGCAGCTGAAAGCAAAGATCTAGAGGTTAGGTTCAAATTCCAGCTATACACCTCATAGGCAGTGTGACTTGGATCAAGTCACTTAACCTCTCTGGACTTCAGTTTCCTCATCCGTAAAATGGGGTAAAATGGTAACTACCTCGCATAATTGTTATGAGGAGTGTATGCGTTAGTACGAGACAAGGGCTGAGGACAGTGCTTGGTACAGGGCTGTGTAATTGCTTGCTCTTATGATTATCACAGTTTCGGGGCTTGACGGTTAGGGGCAGTCGCAGTGACCGATCTTCTGCCTTATGGGATGAGGGCTCCCTTCTTCCCCTAGAACATCTCTCAAGCGTTGTGAATGGGCCAGGCTGACATGGATCTTCCAGTGGCAGGCTTACTGTGGTGGCAGGACTGCTGAGCTCTGAATCGCTGCTCTGAGACTACAGTCCTTTCCTATTGCTGTTGTAACTAATTAGCAGAGACTCACTGGCTTAAACAACACAACTGTATCACCTTACAGTTCTGGAGGAAAGAGGTCTGAAATGGGTCTCACTGGGCTAAAATCCTTGGCTTACAGTCCCTTCCTCCCCTTCAAAGGCAGCAACAGAGGCTAAGTCCTCATATGGCACCCCTCCAGCCTCTTCCTCTGCCTCCCTCTTCCATTTTTAAGGACCCTTGCTATTACCTTGGACCTACCTGGATAACCCTGGACACTCTCCCTTTCTTAAGGTCAGCTGATTAACAACTGCTATAAATCCCATCTGCTGCCTTAATTCGCTTTGCAACATATTCACAGGTTCTGGGGATTAGGACGTGGACATTATTTTGTCTAAGGCAAAAGGACCAACTCCTGATCTGCTTCACCCGCTTCACTTGTGCTCAGGGCTTGGTCTCTTGGGTTTGTTTTTGTTTCTTCACCATTTTTAAGTGTACAGTTCAGTGGCGTCAAGTACATCCACATGGTTGTACAACCATCACCACCATCCATTCTCCAGAACATTTTTCTTCTTGCAAAACTGAAACTCTGTAACCATTAAACAATAACTGCCCACCATTCTACTTTTTGTCTCTATGAATTTGACAACTTTAGGTACTGACTTATTTCATTTAGCACACGTCCTCAAAGTTCATCTATGTTGTCGCATGTTGGTCTCTTGGTTTTGTGACAATGCCATGCTCCTGGTTCCACTCATTCACCGCAAAGTTGGCCCGGCAGGAGGTCCCCATCAGGAGTGGCATTTCACGCTACAAGTTTGCAAACAGGTGGCCTAGAGATTTAAAAAGAACACAGTGCAGTGTGGTGTGAGGGTGTTGATGTATTTCTGAGTGCTGCTCTGGGGTCACTGGGCACTGGGCTCCAATCCACGCCCAGCTATTTGTTGGCTACGTAACTTCCAATCACCAGCCAGCACTCATGGAGCACCTATGATGTGCCAGTCATCGTGGAGACACATGGGGCACAGAAGCTGCCCAGCACAGTGCCAACCACATAGTAAGTGCTCAGTGAACGCTAGTTCAAAAGGGCGGTTGAGGTAGGGGCAGAGTCGAGTGGAGAATCCCTAGGGTTCCACATGAGCTTTCCGTTAGGAGCCTCAGGGAGCTGTTGTCAGGATTTGCTCTGAATCCTGGCAGAAGAGCATACACAAAATTATAGCAGTGTTTCCTAAGACATCAGGAGAGGCTGCTCTGGGGATGAACCTTTAAAGGCAGGCCAGGAAGCAGGATCAAGTCAAGAGTGACATGCATGTGGCAAAGGAGGCAGGGAGGCCAAGGTTCACCTTTTAAAGCTGATGGGCTTTCCCAATCCTGGTTTGTTTTTTAAAATCTCCTCCTCCGGGAAGCCTTCCAGGATTAAACCCACAGACCTCTAGTCACTTTTACTAGACTTGCCCTCCACATAGCAAGAGGCAGCTGCCCTGACCACCCAAGACTAAGGAGCCCCAGTTCCAAAAAACACAGTCAACAATGACAGTTATCATGTCATTGGAGAGGTGTGGATCACCCAGATCTCTTTCTGTTTGGCTCTGATGTTTATGATGCATGTATGATTTTTTTACAGGCAGATTTACCCTTTTGATTATACACTTCTGAAGGCAGCTACTAAGATGAATTTTTATTCTAGACCACGCTCCCCTGGGCATGTGGGGAGCTGGTCAGGACTAAATAGGCTACAGAATATCCTCCCACGGCAGTGGAGAGTTAGCGACACCAGCGTCAAAGGGAGGAGGGAGAACAGGTTCTGAGGCCAAGGCTGCCCTGGCTGGTCCTGGGAGCTGGCTGGGGCGGACTGGCCAGGTGGCCCTGGGTGGGACGAGAGTAGGTGGAAAGTTCCTCCGTCTCTGCTCACACCCCTCTCTGCCACCCAGAGAGACCGACAAGGCTGGGGAGCTGTGAGAACGGTGTGGTGGTGCCCTGGACCACTTTCCCCAGGTGGAATCATCTTTTATCCTGGTGAGAACATGCTATAATCACAGCTATCTTCCCAAGTAACCAGTGCTTTCCAGCCCTGTAATTGGGCCACTGCTGGGGAGAGAGGACAATTTGGAAGTGACTCGAGGAACACAGGAGGGAGGGCTATTTTCCCGGCGTTGCAAGGCTGACTCCCACCCATCCCGCATGACTCCCCAGCCCCCAAGCCCATTCCATCCGTCTCTGGCCTGGTGAGGGGCATCTGAGTCAAAGTCTTGGCCCAAGCACATGTTTTACGTTCCTTAAAAGCCATGGGCTGCCAAGGGATCAGGACAGCTGATGACCAACAATATCAGGGAAACCAGAGCTGGGAGGTGCTGCCCACAACAAGGAACGTCAGCCTCGGGCATGGGAGGCCTGGACAGACCTGGTGAACGCAGTTGTCTAAACCACAGGGAGTCCGTAAATTAACCCCAGACTGCTACCCTACCACACTTGTGTGTGTTCTGGAAATGCCAATATCATTCTTAGAAAGAAAGAAAAAGGAATGTAAATCTGCCAAAAAGTGGGCACGTGTGTTGTGTGTGTGTATGAGTATGTGTGTATGCATGCATGTATGCATGAACGTGTGTGTGTGTGTGCCTGCCCTGGACCTGTGTGTGAACACTGCAGGCAAGGATGCAGCTGGATGCATGGGCTCTGGACTCAGAGTCTCTGTCCTTGTTTGGTCACCTTTGATGAACTTGGCTCATCAACGTTGATGAACTTGGGCAAGTGCCTCAACCTGCTATACCTTAGCTTCCTCAGCCATAAAATGCACATACGAATAGTATATAACTCATGCAACTGTTTATTAAATGAGTTAATATGTAGAGAACATAATGCTTGATATATGAGTTTCACTCAATAACTGTTAGCTACTCTTCTTATTCTTGTTTATTTATCCAGGTCAGTTGGCTGAAAAAGGTCACCTCTTCTTGACTTCAAATCGAGGTAAGCAGGAAGCCCTGAAGGTCACCAGACTTAAACCAAATCCATCCATACATTCAGTATGTATTTAATACAGAGCATGTACACAAGACCTGTGCCTTTAGGTCAATTCTCAAGTGCACAAGAAGGACCTTCATTGACACGCCATTCCTAGAGTCCATGTCAATGGGACCCTTTTATACATTCAACCACCTTACAACAAGGTCCTTCAGATACGTCATCAGCCAAAACCTTTAAAACTGGTCCAACCGACCCATCTCACGCTCTCCACGGCTTGGCTGCAGATAGATGGTTGAGTCGATTGTAGAGCCCACAGCTTTAGCTTTTGGATTATTTGTGCAACCACCTGTTTCCCTTACTCCCAGATAATTGAATTGCCTGTTTTCACTCATTTATGTGGAGAGATATCTACATAAACGAAATCATTTTAATATCTTCTCTTTATTTGGCTGTAATTGCTCAGAGAGAGAAAAACATGTCCCTTCCTCCTGGGAGATGCAAATCTTTAGTATGATGGGTACAATGAGCCGAGGATTTTGGTGATACAATTGGAGATAATAATAATGAAATACTAAATAATAATTATATCGGCAACAATTATATCGTCAGTACAATTGACGATAATGAGGAAGCTGGGACAGCCTCTGTCTTTTGCTGGACACTTACATATGCCAGGCACTAGGCTCCATCCTTCACTGGCATTAGCTCATCTAATTTGGGCACAGGAGCAGAACTGCCTCTTTGCTGCAAACTGAGCAAACTTTGCAAACGGGCAAACTGCCCGTTCAGATGTAAGAGGTGTGTCCAGAAGCCCTGGCTGCAGATCCAGAGAGCATATCCTCCTGGAATCCCAACCTCATTCCAATCCACGGGGAGAGCGGTGAGCCTGCCCTTGGCATGGAACACCCCCAATCCACTTTTCAATCATCCAGACACACACATGCCCCCTATGTAATTATCCCAACAAATGTGCTAAAGGAAAATAAACGCTGCAAGACTGTCTTATAAAAATAGCAAAATGCACAGCAAAGGCCTTCTCTGTATAATTCATGCAGGAAACATGGAAACAACTTATCCTGATAAAATTGTGCTTTCTGTGAATTTGCTGATTACACACACACACACACACACACACACACACACACACACACACACACATGCATGCTCTCATGCATGCACAAAGTGCCTCTGTATGGCTTGTATTTTGATAAGGCGATGAGGACAGCCCAAGTCTGAAGACTAGCTGTGCCCTGGGGGAGCTGTCAGCTGAGGACTGGGAACCTGAGTGGCTGGACTGGAGACCACTTTCTGGCAGCCTGGGCTTGTCTTCCAGTTCAGACTGTTCAGCTCCATAATCTTTAGCAAGTCGCTGTTGCATGCCCATACCTGGGGAGCAAAGGGGTCACAGAGAGGAGTGAGAGTCCCATGGAGGAAGCAGACCCCTGAACAGATAAAAACAGGACCAGGTAGGTATGATTGTGAGGCTGAACTGGTGGATCAGGTGGGCTCCTTGGAGGAGGGGTCTGAGTCTTGAAGGATGAGCACGGTGGCCAGGGTAGGAGAGTGAGGGTGGCATTCTTGGTAGAGGGAACAGCCAGAGCAAAGGCCCTGGGCACCAGGAAATGGAGGGTGGACCATTAGTTTGGCATCACCGAGGCACACAGTAGGGCAGGCAAGAGCTGGGGCTGGAGCGCTAAGAGGGAGCCAGAAAGGAAGAGAAGGCCCCAGCCACCTTGCCAAGTGACATTACCACTTGGCCACTAACTAAGGTCTGCTCAAGTGTCACCTACTAAAGGAGACCTTCCCTACTCCCTGCCTCGACTAGATTAGAGCCCTCGAGGAGGATGGAAAGGACGTCTGCTGTATAAATGGAATTCAAGCAGACTCCCTGGACAGGCCGGCTGGCCGTTCCACACTGGTGCTCATCCCTTTTAGAAACTTTCTCCTTCACTATAACCAGCCTGTGCCTAGAGGCAGGAGATGGGAGTGACAGTGCCACCATCTGAGGGACACTGCAAGAGGCAACAGCAGGGCAGGGATCCAGCTTTATTCCCAGGAATAGTCAAGGAGGAGGGGATTGGCTTCTAAAACCTGGGGTGCGGCTCCCAGCCTGGAAATGGGTCCGTCAGACTCGTCTTCCATGCCCTGGGCCGGCCTGAACACGCACACACACACACACACGCAGCAGAGGAGCTGCGATGGAGGACGGACGGGGTCTAGAGTGATCGCCCTGGCCCCATCCAGCCTGCTCATCCCGCCGAGTCAGTCTTTCTGAAGTTCCACAGTTGATCTCGCCACTCTCCTACTCAACAACCTTCAGTGGCTCCTCGTTGCCTTTGGGATGAAGCTGAAGTCCAAAGCCCACGGTTCAAAGACCCCTTTAGTCTGACCTCAACCCACCTTCCCAACATTTCAACTCACTCTCTCCCTCCCCGCATGAGGGCACTTCGCGGCAGTCCAGATGGTCTCCTCACTGACTTGAGGTCTCAGAAAAAGACAGAGTCGTGGACAGTTAGGGCAAGGCCCAGAGAAGGTAAGTGATTTGCCTCGGGCCAGGGTCAGAGCCGAGCCTAAGGATGCTCGTTCATTCATCTATTCAACGTGTACTAAATGCCCATTCCCTGCCAGACACCATTCTGGTTCACATAAGAACGTGGAACCCACCTTTACTCATTTATTTAGCAAATGTTTATTTGGCATCTTCTATGTGCCAGGCCGGGCGCAAGATGCAACAGCAAACAAAACGGAGAAGTCCTGCATCCTTGGAGAGTTGGGGAGCTACACAATCAATACAGATATATGACAGACGGTGATGAGTGCTGTGAAAAAGAACAACGAAGGGAAGGGGACGGAAAGCGATGGCAGAGAGGCACATTTCATTGAGGATGCTAACGGAAGTGGGTGTTTGAGCAGAAACCTGAAGGAAGTGAGGTTCCCCTGGAGGAAGGGTGGTTCAGGGGGAGGGAGCAGCAATCACAAAGGCCCTGAAGCAGCAGAGCCTCGGTGAGCTGGGAGGGAGGCAGGAAATGAAGAATAACGCCACCAACGACCTCAAACAAGAAGTGTGGAGTACTCCAGCCAAGGTAAGGACTTTGGCGCTTACTCTAAGTGAGATGAGGTTCTGAGCAGTGGAGGGACGTGAGCTGACTTGGGTGAAGGAGGGAAGAGTCAGACAGACACATGCAGAGCGACAAGAGCACAGCAGCACCGGGACAGGGTCAGGGAAGTTTCCCCAGCTAGCTTCCCAAAGCAGGATGGTCAGGTGTTTAGGAAAGAGAAGTGTGTGTGTGTGTGTGTGTGTGTGTGTGTGTGTGTGTGTGTGTG
>NW_006794802.1:442305-459123 GCF_000442215.2 Lipotes vexillifer | reverse complement strand
GTGTGTGTGTGTGTGTGTGTGTGTGTGTGTGTGTGTGTATGTGTGTGTGTGTGTGTGTGTGTGTGTGTGTTTAGCAGGGGAGAAGGAAAGGAGAAGAGAATAATAGGGACAAATAATACCCAGGATTTATTAAGGACTCAGTATATGCCAGGAACCGTGTTAAGTATTGATTCATCTAATATTCCATTCCCCCATTTTACAGATGACAAAATGGAGGCAAAGAGAGATGAATTTGTTCGAGACCATGCTACTAGTAATGATCGAGTGGCACATAAACCCAGGCAGTCTGGCTATAGAGCCTGCATTTCTAACCACCACAGGATGTCACAGAGTAGAAAGTGTTCCAGGTGGAAATGAGAGGGGCAAGGCGAATAGGGGGGCTGCTGGTCAGGCATCTGGAGCAAGGAGGGCTCTGGCACTTTCCCTTCCTTTGAACAGTATCCTAGAGTTAAGGAAGCCCAGGCCAGGGCAGGGTCAGATGTGCTGTGTGTGAGTGGATGAGGTCACATATCAGCCCCAAGGGGCTTAGAGCCTGAAGGGGCTCCCAGCTGCACCTACACCCCAATTGCCTTTAGATCTTGACTACTTAAAGTGTGGCCCCCAGACACGCAGAATTGGCATCACCAGGGAGCTCACCAGAAAAGCAGAACATCAGGCCCTTGCCCAGACCTCCTGGTTCAGAATCTGCATTTCAGCAAGATCCTCAGGAGATTTCTTGTAGACCCATTAACATTTGTGAAGCCCTGCTCTGGTCTCAGGCCAAACATGATTTCAAGAAATCCTGCTCTGATGGTCCCCCACCCCACAAGATCTCAACCTACAATTTTATTCTCTCAAAGCAGCTTCAAACCCTCCTTCATAGCACGGACCGCATTGTCATTCAATCGTTCTCAAAGTTGCTGTACATCGTAATTATCTGGGGAGAGTGAAATACCCGGAGGGTCAGCTGCCCCCCTGGACAATGAGATCAGAACTGATGTCCCCTCACCCCCAGTGCCTCAGTGTTTCCATTGTACGAGCAAGTCTTTGAACCCTTGATGTAACCAAATACTTCATGTCTCTCTCCTTTGAGAAAAGTCCCAGGAGAGCAGGGATTACATCTGCCCCATTTACCGCTGTTCTCAGCTTCTGGAACAGTACCTGGCACAAAGGAGGTGCTCAATGAAAACTTCTCAAAGGAAAGCAGGAAGGAGGAGGGGCCGGAAGAGCAGCAGCTGCCGCTATTTCTGGGATAAAAGAAGAGCAGAGTCGCTGCCAGATGCTGACCAACTTCACTCATAACAGCCGACCATGTGCCGCCCCTTCTCACTCACTACAGGCGCCCAGGAAAGCAAATAGCCCGGCTGGGTGTCGGCTCTGCCTCTCACCAGAGGGAGCGGCTAAGGATGAAGACTCTCAGCGTGGAGAGGGGAACAGGAGCCTGGTGCCTGCTGTCTGTGGGATTCCCTTCGAGGCCCCTTCTGTCCTAACCACTCCCTGCACACATTGGTGTGACACAGGTCCTCTACGTAAGATGGCTTGGGATGCACCTGGGCCCAAACCCTCGACCCAGCTCCCAAGGGCTGGGATCCTGGCTCCAGATTCACTCAGGCTCCTGCATGGAAACAAATCAGGACCTTGTTTAACACCAGAGTACACATTACTTTTCCTCTCCCGCTAAAGCAAATTTCTCTCCCATCCCTTCTGGAGAGGTTCATTTAATAGCATGGGAAATGAAATGTCAACAAGAATTAGAACAAATGGCATCGTAATCCCCAGCAGATGACAGGCATCCAGGGGCAGGCCGTCTCCGACAGCCCGAGCCAGAGGGAGCCAGCCTGGGAGGCCCCAACCCCAGTTCCGGAAATGGGAACCTCTAGGCAAGCCTCTCCCTGCCTGCAAGTGGAATATGGTCTTTGAGTTCTGACAGCAGAACAGAAACGGCCTTTGACACAGGTAGCGGATTTCCTCTGACACACAATTAGCAATGACAAGTGTTCCCTGGGGCTGGACCCCAAAGCTCCATCAGTTAGCCCATCAGGGGTCATGTGGATGGGGGGTTGTCCTGACCAGAGCCTCGACCTACTACCAGGGATCATCAGCTCACCTTGCCTGGCATCGGCCTGATCCTCTTCACAAGCCCCTGCATCTGTCGGCTCATCTGCCCTGGGGGCTCGGAAGTGTGAGAGAAAAATGCCTCTGCCCTCTGCCCCCCTGGACCACAGAGGGCAAAAGCCAGGCTCACTCAACTTGATCATGGAAATAATGAATGTTGATTGGATGCTTACCACAAGTTGGATCCTAGGCTAAGAGTGTTATGTGCATTATTCTTTTTAATCTGCTCATTCATTCAAACACATATTTATTGAGTGTCTACTATGTGGCAGGCACTGTTCTAGGCACAGCAGTGAAAGAACAGACACAAATAGCAGCAAAGTGCTATGGGGCGATGGTGGACCCATGCCCAGTGCAGTGGGGACACCAAGGATGAAGGGAATGGTAATGTATATGTGTGAGAGAGAAACGGCGGCGAGTCTTGGGGAGGGTCAAGAAGGGCTCCCAAACCCCTGGTGTGAGATGGTGTTCAGGTGGTGGACAGGGGCAAGGTGTTTCCAGACAGAAACTGAACAGGGCAGAGAGCCACCATTCCATATATCCCGTGGCACTGAGCCCAGGGCTGGGAGCAGGTTGGTGCTCTCCGTGGTACTTGCCATGTAAACAAGATGGGAGAGATGCTGTGTGCATCCTTCTCGCCTTCAATGGAAGAAGGCAGCCAGACTCTTCCTGATGACCGGCAGAGGTTCCCAGTCCAGGCCTGCTGGGACTCACCCTCCAGTCTCCAGGACCCTCTGGTTTAGGGCATGCCTGTTTCCTCCTTATCTAACTTCCTTGTAATACTCCTCCATAGACTGGTAGATCATTATTAAATACCAAGAAGTGAGAATTCAGAAGGTTACGCTGCTCTTTGTATTTGTAAAGGGCTTATCCACACCCTGGCAGAGCTGTTGTTTGTCCCTACACCCCACCCTGCACGGGAAACAAGTCACGGGGACCCCAGTGGACAGGCAAGGCCGAGGAGACAGCTGTTTACTGGCAGATGCATAATTTACTTAACCAATCGATAACAAATACGTAAGATAGGGCTGTATGAGTCAGGAACTCTGTTAGGCTCTGTGGATACAATGGCAAATTGAGGACATGTCCCTTTCTCCCAGAGGCACTGAGGCTGTATTGCAGATAAGTGACATGACTTACCCAATTTCTGCGTTCTGGATAATCATTTGTTAATTCATTCAACATGTGAGTGATTGCCATGTGTCATGAGCTGTTCTAGGTGCTGGGGATTCAGCAGTGAGAAAAACAAGGTTCCTGCCCTCATGGAGCTTACATTCCAGCAGGGGAGACAAGCAATGCATAAACAAAACATTTGTCCAACACTTTAAAGTTTATAACACACTTTCTCCAACATCATCCCAGTTCTTGCTTCAGTTCTGTGATAATTGTATCTTTTGTTATTCTCATCTAATAGATGAAGAAATGAAGACTCAGAGAGGTTAAGTGACTCACCCTAAATCACACAGCTAATAATCAGTGAGACCAGGACTCAAACCCCAGTTTTCAGACACATGAGATCATGTGTTCTTTAGGCAATACTCTGGCAGGACAATGGTGTTACCAGAAGAGCTAAAGGGAGAAGGGGTATTTATAGTGGGGGCTTTCCTTCATCTATCTGGGACTTCCAAGAAGGATACTGAGGTTTGGAAAAACTTTGCTTATTCTCATAATGGCTGACAAATGACCTACGGTAGACCAGATGTCTAAGAAATCACAGGGACCTGTGAAATCCTGGGCTGGAATAATACTTGTTGTTTGATTACTTTTTTGTTTATTTGCTTGTATTATTTTGTTATGACAATCCTTGGTTTGTATACGATGACATTTCTCCAGTGGAGACTGTGTATGTATGTATGGGAGAGGCAGGTAAGCAGACAGAGAGAAGAGAGGAAAGACAGAGGGTAATGGCCTGACCTTCAAGGAACCTTGTTCAGCCACCACTCACTCCTTCCACTAACATCGAGCAAGTTCCCAGTGCGCCCTGGTGTCGAGAAAGCACAAGGCAAGGCTTGTCCACCTGCTCTGCGGAGGCTGCCCACCAGGCCCGCTGTACACATGGGTTTGCCTGTGCCCCTGCCACGTGTCTGGCGGCTGAGCAGGTGCCCTCAGACACCTGCTGAGGTGAGGGCAGAGGCTGAGGGTACCTGCTCAGACTCTACAGAAAGATGTATTTCAAGGCACTGGCCTGGTGCTAGGCATGGGGCTCCCATGCCAGAGATGAGTGTTGTTCCCATCTGTAAATGGCTCCAGCTTCTGGAAAAGCAGCCACAGACGAGAGCTTAGCAGCAAACAGATCACTCCCCACCGAGCCTGTGATTCACCAGGGCAGAGAGCCAGCCTCCCAGGGGCAGGGAGGCAGCAGCCCTGGGAGGTGCCAGGGAGGGGCACGGAGCTCTGGCCCACACTTAGGATAGAATTTATTTCTTCTCCTCTGCATAGCCTGTCGGGCTATTCTGCTAGTTCTTCCACTTATTTTATTTTTTCTCCCCAGGGTTGGAGAGAGTTTCCATCCCAGCTGTGCAGGGCATTTCCCCAGAGAGGCTTAAAGACCCTCAGACCAATTAGCTGGAAGTCTGTAACCAGGGTCTTTTTTACTCTCCCCTCTCAGCAAGCAGACTTCTCCCCTCTGGGAATGGGCCTCCCTACGGCCAGTCCAGGTTTACTGTGCAGGCAGGAGAGGGGAAGCGTGGGGTGTGAGGAAGGGAAAGGGGGGAGAGATGAGGGAAAGGGCTTCTGGAAGGCAAGAGGAGGAGGAAAGGAGAAAACAGAGAAGAAAGGCAAGTGCACGTGGAGAAGAAAACAAAAAGGAGAAGGGTTTGTGCTATTTCGGTGATCTGTGCCTTGGGGCCTTAGTGTCATATTGCAATGTAGGCAGAAAATCACAACAAGCATTTCTGAGCCTCATTCTGGGCATCTAGCACTGTGGGAGATGCACAAGTGTGAAACGCAGCCTACACCCCAGAGGGGTTTATGATCAGGCGGAAGGGTCGGTCTGAGCATCGCATGTTCAAGGTCCAACTTGATACAAATAAAAACGTTTTCATCGGAAAGCTGGAAAATCTGGTGACAGAACCGGAGTCACCATCGCTCATACTGGGGTGAGTCTGGGCCTGCACAGAGGGGTGAGTCTGCACCAGCACTGGACCTCCCTGTGCCTCAGTTTCCCTTCTGTAAAGTGGAGATGATACATGTCTTGATGCCCTTACATGGCCATGGGGCCCCTCAAAGGAGACCCTGTGGGTGAAAATAAATTCTAAAGTAAATTCTAAAGCTGGACTGAAATGCAGGAAACACAGAGCAATCAAGGGCTGGATATCGAGGCACTGAGGCCACTCAGAGGTCACTCTGTGGTCAGAGTCCTGGGGGCCAGAGCATTGGGCTGGGCTGGGAAAGAGAAACAACCAGTTTTAGAAGAGAAAAGGGAGGCTGGTGAAGGCAGGGGAGAGGACACCAGATGAAAGGCATGAGGTGGGAATATACCTGTATTTGTGGGGCAATTAACAAATAGTTCTCCGGTTCTTTTGCTTTTGCTTCCTCTGTCCTCCTTCTCACCCTGGTCATTTTAGGTGACTCTTTCTGCCTTGAATAGGCTTCTATCCTCCTACCCTTCTTTTTGATGAACTTTTACTAAGATTTCAGGTTTTTTTAAGGTGCCATTCTCCCAAAATGTCTTCCTGATTCCCAAGGATGGGTGCTCCAATATACCTTAAGTTAGTGTTTAGTTCTAAACATTTTTACTATGACCCAAAATAAGAAATATATTTTACGTTACCAGACACGCACACATATCAATATATAAAATGGAAACAAAGTTTTAAAGAAACATTTTCCCCTCATTATGGCTGTGATCCCATAATATCATGCTGTGATATTTTTCTTCTGCTCTATTTAATTTTTTAAAAAATGCTGGTTGTGACCCACTAAGTTAATTTCATGACCCACTAACGGGCTGGTCACCCGCTGTTTGACAACACCGCCTTTCTCCTTCTCTCCCGTACCGCATTCATGCCCTGGATCACCACGCACATCTGCAGCCCCCGCCTGACTGCAAACGCCCCGAGGACAGGCATTTCCTCATGCTCTCTCCTTGACCCAGCCGCAGCTCCATGCCTGATGCCCAGGAGGTGCTTTAAAAACACTGAATGGATTAGTTATTGAATGGAGGGATATCTGGCTGGAGAAGAGGAGAATAAAATAAGAGTGGAACAGAATGAGGGCCTTGAAAAGTGGGCAGATGAAGGTGAATTTTAAGAGAACATGTGAGGGCAGCAGGGCAGCAGTCCCAGGCTGGAGAGGAGGAGGGCGCTGGCTGCAGGGGCCACGAGGAAGGGTCCATCCTTGCAGCCATTTGAAGGGAGACGTGACAAGGCTTTCAGGCAGAGAGCTCTAGGTGTAGCCGAGAAGAAGTGGCAAAGAGGACCCCAAGTCTCTAGCCTGGAGGCAAGACGCCTTGCGATAGCTGTCCTGCCCGATCACTACAGCTTAGTAAAGACCCACAGCCACAGCTTATGTTTCTTGACCACCTACCATGCGCAGGCACTGTACCAGATGCTTTGCGTACACCCACTCTTTACAACCACAGACCCGAGTAACCCGCCCAAGGTCACACAGCTGGTGAGTGGCCCAGCCAGGACTCAAGTGGGATCAGTCCGAGTCCACGGTGCATACACTTTCCCGTGCACCACCCTGTCCACACCCCAGTTCTCACCTCTGCCTCCTGTTCATCAGTTTCTGTGGCTGACACAGTCTAGGAGCCCTTGATTTCTTTAAAATTGGGAATCACGTGTAATCAGGAGGGGAGTAGACAGGTGTATGGTGGAGGGTTGGATGGCGGAGGTGTGGTGGAGACGGGCTCTGTGTTGACCACCTTAAGTGTGGGAACGTCCAAGGGATGAGAGCAGGGCATTCACACATTCATTCTTTCACTCTTTCAACAAACATTTATTGAGTGCCTACTATGTGCCTGGCACCGGCCAAGGTGCTAAAGGTACAATGGAGAACGAAGTTCCTGCCCTTGTGGAGTTCACATTCTAGAGAAGTGGGGAGCCAGATGATTATCCAATAGATATAGAAAATTGTGCCAGGAGACAATGGGTGCTGAGAGACAGGTGAAGCAGGGTTGGAATTAGGCCACTGCCAACAGGGCAGTCTGGGGAGGTCTCTTGAGGAGGTGACATTTGAACAGAGACCCAGGGAAAAGCTCCACAGGAACATATGCACAGTTGCAGGGAGGGAAAATGAAGAAGCAACAGCGAGGAGAGTCAAAGAAAACCCATGAAAGAGCAGGGGAGCCTCCAGAAAGACAGCAGGGCCTTTGGTAGAGAGGAGAGAAGGTTTCAGGAGCCAGGAACAGCAGGGAAGACACGAGTGTCCTCAGTGAAACACTGAGATTATCGACAAAACACTGCCAAGCCAGTGCTGCAATCGGCCAGGGCACACCTGCATCCAGGCCCACAGCCCCGGCCCTGGGAATCGTGGGATCTTCCAGGAGCATGCCTGGTCCATCTGCAGGGCACAGCCACTGTCTCCAGCCTCTGGGAGTCGGTCACAGGGGTCAGGAGTCACGGCGAGGAGGAGAGAGCTGTTCTCAGCCTGAACTGGGGCATCACTGCCCTCTCGAAGCCTCTTAGGAGGAGGCTGCTTGTGGTGTGTCTGGGAATCTCTGCTTTCAAAAGGGTCCCACCGCACCCTTGCAAGGGCAGGGCTGACTCTGAAGCCTCTTCCACAAACCTGGGTGTCCTCTCCCCCTTCCTCTGCCTCTCACTCTCCCACGTAGGGTCTAGGAAGAGGAGAAGGAAACCCTGGGGCTGGCCGACAGGGTGACTCATCCCACCCGAGCCCATGCTTCACCATCTCGCATCAGAGTTTGCAGCTCCTGGCATCCCGATGAGGGTAAGACGTTTCTGGAGCTTGGCTACCATTTCCTTGCCTTCCTTCTCCCCTCACAGCCAAGGTGGCTGGAAAAGGAGGGAACATCCCACTTGGCTTCTCCCATTCACACGTCCCTCCTTCCCAGAGGGAGATGCTGAATGCAGGATCGAAGCCTGCCCGAGGCCATGCTTAATGCTAAGAGAGAACCCAGAAACTTCCACGCTTGCCTCCTTCTCTTGGCAACCACCCTCAGGAGGGTTAAAAGGCCAGTGGGAGAGAGACAGACAGACAGACAGGGACACAGAGACAGAGAGACAGAGAGAGAAATCTGGTTCCCTCCCCTCAGCTCTTCTTTTAGAAGGAGATCCTCCCCTTAAGTCATGTTCCAATGAAAAAGAAAATAATAATAACAATAGCAACAAGAGCGCTTTATTGAGCACTTACTACATTCCAGGCATTATTCTAAATGCTTTATAGGAACAAACTCATTAAATCCTTAGGAAACCTGATAAGGTACCCTATCCCCACTGTATACAAGAGGGAACAGAGAGGCTAATTGACTTACTCAAATCTGGTGTAACAGTGTGGTGGACTTCTTTAATCTCGGCTTCAGATGAAACTCTACATCTCCAGTGAAGTGCAAGACGAGCATGCAGGATCCAAGCTGTCCACCCACCCCGGCCAGCAGTGAGTCAGGGAGAGTAAGAACAATGGGGCTGTTGAAGATGGAAGAGGGGCGCTGAAGAGAGGAGGTGGTGTATTCTGCCTGCTCCCCGTTCAGGTCAAGCCAAGAGTGAGGGGCTTGAAGGGAACCTCTCAGGGAGTTTTACATGGGTCCTCTGAACTTGGGAGACGCGGAACACTGGCGTCTAATTCATGCCTGAATAATCTACAGGGAACGTGATGGACGTGCTCACTGGTAGCTTGGACGGTGGAGCAAAGGAAAGTGGCCTCACAGGTATCCCAGGTTTCCAGGCAAAGGAGCACTTCCTGTGGTCGGGGGTGGACACCAGCAGGGAGAGAGCCTGCCTAGAGGGCGGTGGGCCCCCCAGGGACGTGGTGGGGCCCCCAACACTCAATGTTGAGAAAGGAGTTGAGCGCCCATCAGGGAGAGGGCATCACATACAAGAGGGGAACTGAGGGTGCTTCCTAGTGACTGGGTGTGGCAAGGGTCTCCAAAGAACCTTGAAACTGCTCCCCAGAAGAGAAAAGTCAGCTTTACACATCTCCTGGGCCCAAAGGACTCAAAAGAACTTCCATGCCCAGCCCTCCGGACCTCCCTTTCCAACTGCCCTAACCCCCAGGAGGGGGTTTCCTCTGCCCCCCAGACCTACCGTCTACCCTTTCCTGGCTCCAGCTGGAGGCCAACCTCTGTGGACTGAACCAGCAGGCTCTGTGTCTTCCAGCAGGAGGCACTGTGGGCTAACAGGCCTGGAGGATGCCAGGCCCTCTGCCTCTGCTCACCGGTGCCCCTCCCCTCGGGTGGCCCTATCGATATGGCTCCTTCCCTTAGTTCCGGTAACTTCTCCTTCCCCTGGCACCTGCAGGCCCTGCCGACACCTTTGGAAATAGTTCCTTTATGAAACTCCCTTCAACTTTCCCGCTTTTGAGAGCCTGTCGGACCTGGACTGACAGAGGGGAAAGAGAAAAAAGCCAGTCACATCCACCACCCTATTTCTACCAGCGGCACTCAGATCGGGGATGGGAGGTAACGTCATCACTGGGTGGGCTTTAAAGTTGTGATGATTGGACTGGGCTGGACACAGTAATGATGGAACTGAGGCTGTTTGTGTTACCTAAAAATGACCTGGAAAGTCATGGAATCTGGCCCAGATTTCATCCAGGGCAGCAGAAGAAGCAGCTCCACTGAATAAATTCACAGGGACAGTGGAGACAAAGTAAAGCTGCTTTCTCATCGCGCTGGGCGTTGCACTTGGTCAAGGCCCAGCTATTCTCACAAGCGCTGGAGCTGGGAATTCCAGCCCAGGCGGTCCGACTCCAGAGCCTGTGCCCTAACTCCTGTACAGTTTCCTGCAGGGCTGGTCCTCGTAGATGTGAGAATTTCTTTAATTTTCAATGACTATCCCACGCAGGAGACCTAGACATCTAGACATCTCCAGCTCCTTCCTTCAGAATTCCATCCCTCGCTTCTGGATTTCTAATCTAAGCCCATCTTTTGGGGGCATTTCCTTTGGTTTCTCTAGGGAGGAAACTGACCTTTGAGCCAAAGGCTTTGAGCCAAAGTACTTGTATAGAGTGTTTGTGAGATGGGCCCTCCTCTCGCACAGCTTAATACCAGCAGTTCTGCCTTTGATGTCAACCTGGAGAGCAGTGTCTGGCTATGGCCCTGGGGTTATCCTCAGCTTGGTCAAGATGCTCCTGAATGATTTGAATGCCAGCTTTCCCAACTCCAGGCCTTTCTTCCCTCTACCTAGACTCTCTATATTCCCTTCATGTCCTGTTGTGACCCTCCAGGGCCTTCCCTAAATACCATCCACTCCAAGAATCCTCCACGGCATCCGTGGAAGGGTAACTCACCCCCTTCTCTGTGATCTCCTCTGCAGGATCTCAGCCACACTCCTATTACCACTCTCACACTGTGTCGCAATGATCCATCTACACGCTCGTCTCCCTCACTAGGCAGTGAGCGGCTCAACAGAAAGTTCATCTGTATTTAACAGTTTTCACATCCTCAGTGTCCAGTATGAGGTCTGACATGTGAAGGCTCAATAAAGGTTTTGAGAATAAATGAATGAATGAGTCAGTGAGAGAATGAATTCCTTTAGCTTTTGAATCAAACGAACTAAACAGGCAATGTTTATTAAACACCCTCTACACGGCCATCACTGTGCTAGGCACTGGGGAAGGTCACCTCAAGGATAAAGGAACCATTTCTGCCCTTGAGAAGCAATCTGGCCAGGGAGACAAAGGTAATTAACACACACACAGTAGTAGCGTGGTAGTAACGGCAACTGGCACTTATGGAGTGCTTGCCCTGTGCCAGGCTCTTCTAAGTGAGTCATCAGGTGGTAACTCATCTTAACCCTCATAACCTATGATGAAGGTGCTGTTATTATCTCTAATTTATGCATATGAGGAAACTACAGCTTATAGCCCCCTCCCCTCCACCAGCAAGGAGGGGCCATACTGAGTTCCACACGTGTAGGACAGACTGGAAAGGTTGCAGGAATAAAGGGAAGAGGGAGATGCTTGTGGGCAGGAGTAGTCAGGGAATGCTTTGAGGGAGATGCAGGATCTGAGCTGAGTCATGAATCCCCATCCCCCAAACCTTTTTTCCCACCCTGCCAGGGTCCAGGGCCCTCATCCCCATGCATCTGGAGCCCTGGGGGAGACCACTGAACGTCAGATGACTCTGTGAGGGCACTGATATCATTAGCACTCCTGGGGTGGCCGGTGCCCCAGCTCCTGCCAGGCGCCTCCCCAGTTCTGGAGCCCGAGGGGGCAGGAACCCACAGCAGCTGCTGATTAATTTCCACTGACAAGAGGTTGCGTCTTCGGCAAGCACGGTATTAAATAGCTCCTTTTGATCATAATTAAGTTTCTCTCTGGCTGATGCTATAAATAGCCATGCCCTATTGATTGGAGGGTCTAGGCTGTGAGCTCAGCATCCTCCGGGAGCCTTTCCAGGCTTGGCCTGGGCTCTCGAGTCCCACTTTTCTCTTCCTGACATGCAGCATTCCTAAATTCAAGGGCAGGTGCAGCCAGATACCAGGCTTGAGTTCGGCTCATTTTTTCAACCCTCCTCTACCCTCCACTGCCATTCCAGCTGAAGCCAGGGTTGACTCACTGGGTTACTTGGCTTCCTAGACAGAGACCTCAGTGAGCAGGACACCTGACGTCTCCTCCTGGCCCCTCAGGACCTGGGCTTTCCCCTCTCTCAGCAATGGGGACAATATCCCTGGCCCTCTCTGCCCTGCCTGGACACCTCCCTATTATACCAACAGGGAAACTGAGGCCCAGACAAGGGGATCCCACTCAAAGTCTATAGAGGAAAAATAAACTCACAACTAGGTTGTCTCTTCCTCCTTCTCTTCCTAAAATAAAACCAATCTTGTTTTTCTGTACTCAGTGCAATGTCTAAGAGAAGATGAGAGGAGGGGCTTAGGGCCTTCAAATCCCAGGGTCACAATAGTGAGGGAGGGAGGCATCCAGAACAAAGCAAACTGATTACGACACCGGCCAACATACAGTGGTGAAAAAAGTGCCAGTGGGGCTTCCCTGGTGGCGCAGTGGTTAAGAATTCGCCTGCCAATGCAGGGGACACGAGTTTGAGCCCTGGTCCAGGAAGACCCCACATGCCACAGAGCAACTAAGCCCGTGCACCACAACTACTGAGCCTGTGCTCTAGAGCCTGCAAGCCACGACTACTAAGCCCGCGTGCCACAACTACTGAAGCCCAAATGCCTAGAGCCCGTGCTCTGCAACAAGAGAAGCTACCTCAGTGAGAAGCCCACACACTGCAACGAAGAGTAGCCCCTGCTCGCCGCAACTAGAGAAAGCCCATGTGCATCAACAAAGACCCAACACAGCCAAAAATAAAAATAAATAAAATAAATCAATTTTTTTTAAAAAGTGCCAGTGGAATTCTCTCCTTCTCCCCAACTAGATGCCCACCAGAGTCACTTCCCAGAAAGCAACGAGGTTCTTTCTCCAGGACTTCTGCCAACACCCTAGATGCCCCCGCAATCACTAAACACACACACAGCGCTGCTGCCTAGCCCTGTTTTGTTCTGCCCCATTCTAGGGACATAATGGGCTAGGGATGAGACAGTACGGTAGAGAGGAAAGGTCTGGCTGAAATTGCCAGGATTTGCATGATCCCACCTCTGCCACCAACTAGTGCTATGGTCATCTATAAAATAAGTGGGTAGAATGAAATGACCTTTCAACTCCCAGTTCTTTTTTTTTTTTTACTTTTTCTGTTACATTGGAGTATAGTTGATTAACAATGTTGTGATAGTTTCAGGTGTACAGCAAAGTGATTCAGTTATACATGTACATGTACCTATTCTTTTTCAAATTCTTTTCCCATTTATGTTGTTACATAATATTGAGCAGAGTTCCCTGTCCTATACAGTAAGTCCTTGTTGGTTATCCACTTTAAATATTGCAGTGTGCACATGTCAGTTCTATAAAGTATAATTCTAAGTACAAAAAGGGTATGTACACACATGCACCAGGAAAGGAACGTGGAAGTGCTGATGCTAAGTTTTCATTTTAAAGCAAGATGTTGCTTAGGCCTCCAAAGAGAGCATCTGCAGAGGGCCAGTGCTGGTGTCAGGCTCCTGTCCTCCACTCTTTACGGCAAACCACAGCTCTTGGACCAAATCTGTTCCACCTCCTGTTTTTATAAATAAAATTGGCACACAACCATGCTCATTCGTTTACCTATTGTCTATGGCTGCTTTTGTGCTACAACAGCAGAGCTGAGTAGCTGGAATAGAGAAAGTATGGCCCACAAAGCCTAAAATATTTATTTTCTGGCTCTTTACAAAATAAATGTGTCGATTTCTGCTAGGGCATGTCAGTGAGTGTGGAGGAGGGAGAAAAGGACTCGCTCAGTGGAGGTCAGGAATACAAACCTGGGGAGATCCTGGGCAGTGCAGGCTGCCTACTCCCCACTGTCCTGTGAATCAAGTTTTAGCAGGGCACATGGATAAGGACCCTTGAGTCCCTGGGGGGACCCTTGAGTCCCTGCCCAGTGACCTGGCAGCCTGGAGATAGGCTGTCCCCAAACCACCCAATACACATACACACAGAGATACCCAGTTGTGCAGGTGCATGCATATGTGTACGCACCTGCACACACACACACACACACACACACACACACACACACACACACACGTGGCTGGGGTAGCTAGGTTGGGGCAGATACTTTCATCCTGAGCGTGTGACAGAGAGAGGGTCCTAATCCATCTTGTATACAGGCATCCAACCTGACCAGGCTGTGCTCATCCCTGCCAGCATCCCATGGCTAATCTGCTCCAGAAACCTCTCCAATCCCCTGCAGAGCCCCGAGCTGAGGCTGGAGTAGGAGAGAGCCTGGGGCCTAATCAGCAGTGTCCAGGAGCAGAGCCGTTCCCTGGGAAGAGTGGGAAAAGTTGGTCACCAACGAACAGAGCAGACTGGAGGCCCTGCGAGCTTCACTTAGCAAAATGACGTATGAACAGACAGCGAGCTGCCAGAGAACTGGGGAGCAGGAAGAGGCTGGAGGGCGGGCAGAGACATTGAGTAAAATCAGCCCTGATGAAATAAAAACACAGTGCCGGTTAGCCAGTACTCTGTGCTCCCCAAAACGGTCCAGGCTTGGGCTGCTCAGCTTGGGGTTTGGGGTGCTCCCCATTCTTCTCTACCCTCTGGAGCTGGCAGGCCCCCTCTGCCTAGCCCTGTCCTGGCGGCCAGCATTTCATAGCAGCCCTTGATATCCACCCCAGAGCCTCCAGCATCCATCTGGCAGGCTGTGGGGGGGCTTTGATGGTCTTTTCTTCCTCACCATGAAGCTGATCTGGTTTTTCAGGGTAATGGCAGGCAAACAAAATCTCCCGATTAGTTTTCACACGCGGCCGCCCGAGGCCATACACTGTGTTCTCCAGCTCTGCCATTGTGCATCTTGCTTGTAATTGCTTTAGAATGACACTCATCAGGTTCTATTTTATCACCCAATGACAGATCCATAGAGGGGAAGGGAAACACACTCACACACACACACTCCTAGAGGAAGCCAGACTGCATAACGGTTAGGTAGAGTGATTGTCCCGAAATTCCAAGAGCTAGACTCTGTCCTCTTGCCTCAGTGGAGAATGTGTTGCATTCGTTGTGATTGCTTTCGCGTATCAAAGCGAGGTGAGGCAGCCAGTGGTGGACTGCCTGGCCCATGCTTCTAGAAGCATGTTCCCATGCTAACCCCGCTCCCTCTAAACTTTCCAAAAAACCCTCAGCCTTCTCGGCTATAATTACCCAAGGGATGAAGATTTCTTTCCAGGAGCAAAAGACAGCTATAAACAGAGAGGGAGAGATAGTTATTCCTCTGCATTTAAACACTCCACCTCGAGCACCCTAGTTATTCCTCTGTATTTAAACACTCCACCTCGAGCACCCTAAGGTGAACAGCCCTCCGTTCCTGCCACCCTGGGTCTTTCTGTGACTCTCATTGCTCCAGGAGGCTCACTCCATCCACCACTTCCCACCCTCAGCAGGTGGGGCCTCCATCATTCCCAAAGGTCACAAGGGTGGGAAGCTCCCAGGGGCCTCCGAAAACTGAGCTGCAGACATGCTAACTTCACTTACTGACTCCTGCGTCCTGGGGCCAGTGGGGGTGGGAATATCTATATTCTCTCCCTGCCCACTGCTGGGAAGGTGGGTAAACCCGAGAGACGGCAGCTGTGACAAACGAACCAGAGCATCCTCTGTGCCAACACTGTCCCCGCCAGGTGCTCTGCGGCAGGTACAAAGTAGAACATAGAGAGCCCTCAGGGGTAGAAATGGTTGGGTGTGAGGTCCCCACGGTCAAAGGGTCTCACAGTCCTAGCAATGTCTCCCTTACCCACCTTGGACCAACCCCCTCCATGCCCCACTGCTAGGACCTGCATCCTCTTCCCGAGCTGGCTTCTCAGCAGACCCCAAACAAATCCTCCAGTGCCCTGCAGTCCATAGCTATTTAGGGCTTAAATTCTGGGCCCAGAGAAAATAAAGAAAATATCCCAAAGCCAAAGATCCTTTCTTGCTAAGGATGCTGATCCTCATGGTGCTTGAAAAAGCCCCACTTAGCAACCTTGAAGGGGATAGTTCATGGTCCTCAGTTACCTTCCAAACAGAGAAACAGGATCCTCCATGGTGTGGGGACACCACAGGAGGCAAAGACCAGCCAAGGCTAGGCACTCCTTCCTCCCCTCGCCAGAGGACTGGTCAGAACATGGACCTCTGTAGCTCCCTCCCTTAGCCCAGCAAGTTGTCAGGTAGAAACACTGGAAGATCCTTGGGGAAACCTGGGGCCAGAGGTGGGGTTGGGGGAGAAATCCCATGCTGACACCCCCAGGCTGAGACAGGGGGAGAAGCTTGAAGCATCAATGCTACAGTCACGTATGCAAAACTGACTCAATTCTAGGGGAGACACCGGCTCTCAAACCCCTTCTCATATGAAGATGGGAATGAGCTTACATCCCTGGGGACGGATGGGGAGAGAACAGAACAGACTGTTTCCAGAGCACTTTCCCATCAGCACTCATCTCTCTATATCTTAATGAGGAGCCCGAGGGGAGCCTGGGGCCTCAGCGGTGGAGCAGGTTAGTGAGTGATTGGGGGAACCCTATCCAAACTCCTGCTTCCCTCTCTAGGGAAGCCCCCCAGGTCATGCCTTGCCTCCCCCTTCCCGCCAGAGTAATGGGGCATTAGCCTGGGAGCCTGGGGAGGGGGCACAGATAAGGCAGCCTGGACCCTGTGCCTTGTCCTGGGGAGGAGGGAGGTCCTGTGGAGGGCGATGCTCACTCTGCCTGGGGACCTGGGCTACAGCCCGGCCTACTTTGCTGCTTCCTGGCCCACCTGCCAGGGGCCGGCAGCCAGGATCTCAGCTAGCCACAGAGGGCCTGTCCACCTGCACTTGTCACACACACAGTGGGCGTCCTCAGCTGCCCCTCCAAAAGCAAACACTGACGCCAGTGAGGCCATTGTACTCCAAGCAGCCCCGTCACCCCCATCAGACTCAGTGGGCACAATGTTTCCTGGTCTTTGTTGAATGTGTCCAATTTCCTGACCAACTCCCTGATAAATAATCATTTCGTCGTTCACTCCAGGCAGCTCCAAGCGAGCGAAGGGCAGAGGCTGCCTTGATGG
>NW_006794802.1:437465-442242 GCF_000442215.2 Lipotes vexillifer | reverse complement strand
CACTCTTTCTTTTGTTTCGTTGGTGTCTGAGAGCCAGGGTTGAACTCTGCTTAGAGCAGGGGGCATGGGCTGCTCTGCAAAGGCCTGTCTCAGCCTCAGCAGCAGCCAGCCGTGGCCGAGCCCCCTCCTTGCTGCCGCCCTGGGCACCTCCTCTGCATCTTCTCTCCCCCTCCCTTACGCTGAAACTCTGCATCTCGGCATGGAGACTAGACAAGAATCTGCTAGGGTGCTGATCTAGGGAAATGGGTATTTGAAGGGAAGTCAGAGGGAGACACTAAAGCCCTCATGGCATGAAGGGAAGGGCATCGGCCGGGAAAGAAAGTGATCCGGGTTCCAGGCCCCCTTTGGCTGCTGCTTGGCCGATACTGGGGCTGTGATCTCAGCTTTCTTGTTTCTAAGACACTGGGGTCCACAGAGCCCTCCTTGCCTGTGTGAGTGGTGCCCACAGAGCTGAACCCTTGGGCAGCTACAGTCCCACTTCTATTCTCCCTGCAGCTTCTGCCCTGAGTTTCCCTGGCTAGTGCTGCTGGCGTACCATCTGGTATTCCTCGGCGAGCCAAGCGCTGTTTACCAGTGACAGCTCTGTTCATCTGGCCATCCCTGCCCAGGAGCAAGTGCAGAAGAGCACCTCCAAGCCCTGGTGATGGTTAATACTGGGCACTTACACATGCCAGGCACTGACCTAGGTACTGCATAAATGTCACTGCTTTTCAACCTCACAGCAATCCTCATTTGCCAAAACAAGACATAGAGGTTCACAGGCAGACTGCTGTTTGGTCACACCCTAAGAAAGTGGCCGAGCTAGGGACACATTCAACAAAGACCAGGAAACATCATGCCAGCTGAGACTGATGGGGGTGACAGGGCTGCTCAGAGCACAAAGGCCTCACTGGTGTTGGGCCCAGCTGGGACCCCGACGGCCCCAGGTGGAGAGAGGTGAAACTAAGGACGCTAAAATAGAGTTTCCCAGCCTGGGCGCCACGGTACACAGGTGGGAAAGAATGGGTTACCTGCACGCAGGCAGGTGCAGATGTCCTCAGCCCCCAGGGCGGTCAGGTGAGGTGCGGGGGGAGCAGAGCCGCTGGTGAGTAACCTCCTTTCTGAAGCAGCCTGGCCAGCCCCAGTGGAGCAAGGTCAAAGGCACGGCCAGGTGACCACACTGGGAAGAACAGATCTAAAGGAAAAGAATCTAAAACCTGGAGCAGGGAAGGAGGCACAAATTGAGAGGGGTTTTTCTGAGACAGAATTGAAGATTATATTGTCAAAATTCTAGCTGTTGAGCACAGTGAACTGCTGAACAGTCATCGACAGGAAGACATTGGAACTCACCAAAAAAGATACCCCACATCCAAAGACAAAGGAGAAGCCACAATGAGACCGTAGGAGGGGCGCAATCACAATAAAATCAAATCTCATAACTGCTGGGTGGGTGACTCACAAACTGGAGAACACTTATACCACAGAAGTCCACCCACTGGAGTGAAGGTTCTGAGCCCCACGGCAGGCTTCCCAACCTGGGTGTCGGCAATGGGAGGAGGAATTCCTAAGAATCAGACTTTGAAGGCTGGTGGGATTTGACTGCAGGGCTCTGACAGGACTGGGGGAAGCAGAGACTCCAATTTTGGAGGGCACACACAAAGTAGTGTGCGCATCGGGACTCAGGGGAAGGAGCAGTGACCCCAAGGGAGACTGAACCAGACCTACCTGCTAGTGTTGGAGGGTCTCCTGCGGTGCGCGGGGTGGGGGGGTGGCTGTGTCTCACCATGAGGACAAGGACACTGGCAGCAGAAGTTCTGGGAAGTACTCCTTGGCGTGAACTCTCCCAGAGTCCTGCATTAGCCCCACCAAAGAGCCTGTAGGCTCCAATGTTGGGTCACCTCAGGTCAAACAAGCAACAGGAAGGGAACCCAGCCACACCCATCAGAAGACAAATGGATTAAAGTTTTACTGAGCTCTGCCCACCAGAGCAACAGCCAGCTCTACCCACCACCAATCCCTCCCATCAGGAAACTTGCACAAGCCTCTTAGATAGCCTCATCCACCAGAGGGCAGACAGCAGAAGCAAGAAGAACTACAATGCTGCAGCCTGTGGAACTAAAACCACATTCACAGAAAGATACACAAGACGAAAAGGCAGAGGGCTATGGACCAGATGAAGGAACAAGATAAAACCCCGGAAAAACAACTAAATGAAGTGGAGATAGGCAATCTTCCAGAAAAAGAATTCAGAATAATGATAGTGAAGATGATCCAGGACCTCGGAAAAAGAATGGAGGCAAAGATGGAGAAGATGCAAGAAATGTTTAACAAAGACCTAGAAGAAATAAAGAACAAACAAACAGAGATGAACAATACAATAACTGAAATGAAAACTACACTAGAAGGAATCAATAGCAGAATAACTGAGGCAGAAGAACAGATAAGTGACCTGGAAGACAGAATGGTGGAATTCACTGCTGCAAAGCAGAGTAAAGAAAAAAGAATGAAAAGAAATGAAGACAGCCTAAGAGACCTCTGGGACAACATTAAATGCAGCAACATTCTCATTATAGAGGTCCCAAAAGGAGAAGAGAGAGAGAAAGGACCAGTGAAAATATTTGAAGAGATTATAGTCGAAAACTTGCCTAACATGGGAAAGGAAATAGCCACCCAAGTCCAGGAAGCGCAGAGAGTCCCATACAGGATAAATCCAAGGAGAAGCACGCCGAGACACATAGTAATAAAATTGGCAAAAATTAAAGACCAAGAAAAATTATTGAAAGCAGCAAGGGAAAACTGACAAATAACATACAAGGGAACTTCCATAAGGTTAACAGCTGATTTCTCGGCAGAAACTCTACAAGTCAGAAGGGAGTGGCATGACATATTTAAAGTGATGAAAGGGAAGAACTTACAACCAAGATTACTCTACCTGGCAAAGATCTCATTCAGATTTGATGGAGAAATCAAAGCTTTACAGACAAGCAAAAACTAAGAGAATTCAGCACCACTAAACCAGCTCTACAACAAATGCTAAAGGAACTTCTCTAATTGGGAAACACAAGAGAAGAAAAGGACCTACAAAAACAAACCCAAAACTATGAAGAAAATGGTATTAGGAACATACATATCAATAATTACCTTAAACATGAATGGATTAAATGTTCCAACCAAAAGACACAGACTAAATGGATACAAAAACAACACCCATATATATGCTGTCTACAAGAGACCCAATTCAGACCTAGGGACACATACAGACTGAAAGTGAGGGGATGGAAAAAGATATTCCATGCAAATGGAAATCAAAAGAAAGCTGGAGTAGCAATACTCATATCAGATAAAATACACTTTAAAATAAATAATGTTACAAGAGACAAGGAAGGACACTGCATAATGATCAAGGGATCAATCCAAGAAGAAGACATAACAATTATATATGCACCCAACATAGGAGCAGCCCAATACATAAGGCAATGGCTAACAGCTATAAAAGAGGAAATCGACAGTAACACAATGACAACGGGGCACTTTAACACCTCACTTACACCAATGGATAGATCAACCAAACAGAAAATTAACATAAGCTTTAAATGACACAACAGACCATAGAGATTTAATTGATATTTACAGGACATTCCATCCAAAAACAGCAGATTACACTTTCTTCTCAAGTGCACACGGAACATTCTCCAGGATAGATCATATCTTGGGTCACAAATCAAGCCTCAGTAAATTTAAGAAAATTGAAATCATATCAAGCATCTTTTCCTACCACAATGCTATGAGATTAGAAATAAATTACAGGGGAAAAAACGTATAAAACACAAACACATGGAGGCTAAACAATACATTACTAAATAACCAAGAGATCACTGAAGAAATCAAAGAGGAAATCAAAAAATACCTAGAGACAAATGACAATGAAAACACAACGATCCAAAACCTATGGGATGCAACAAAAGCAGTTCTAAAAGGGAAGTTTATAGCAATACAAGCCTACCTCAAGAAACAAGAAAAATCTCAAATAAACAATCTAGCCTTACACCTAAAGGAACTAGAGAAAGAAGAACAAAAAAACCCCAAAGTTAGTAGAAGGAAAGAAATCATAAAGATCAGAGCAGAAATAAATGAAACAGAAACAAAGCAAACACTAGCAAAAGATCAATAAAACTAAAAGCTTGTTCTTTGAGAAGATAAACAAAATTGATAAAGCTTTAGCCAGACTCATCAAGAAAAAGAGGGAGAGAACTCAAATCCATAAAATTAGAAATGAAAAGGAGAAGTTACAACAGACACTGCAGAAATACAAAGTATTCTAAGAGACTACTACAAGCAGCTCTATGCCACTAAAATGGACAACCTGGAAGAAATGGACAAATTCTTAGAAAGGTGTAACCTTCCAAGACTGAACCAGGAAGAAATAGAAAATATAAGCAGACCAGTCACAAGTAATGAAATTGAAATTGTGATTAAAAATCTTCCAACAAACAAAAGTCCAGGACCAGATGGCTTCACAGGTGAATTCTATCAAACATTTAGAGAAGCACTAACACCCATCCTTCTCAAACTCTTCCAAAAAATTGCAGAGGAAGGAAGCCTCCCAAACTCATTCTATGAGGTCAACATCACCCTGATACTAAAACCAGACAAAGATACTACAAAAAAAAGAAAATTACAGACCAATACCCCTCATGAATATAGATGCAAAAATCCTCAACAAAATAAGAGCAAACAGGGCTTCCCTGGTGGCGCAGTGGTTGTGAGTCCGCCTGCCGATGCAGGGGACACGGGTTCG
>NW_006794802.1:425668-437438 GCF_000442215.2 Lipotes vexillifer | reverse complement strand
GAGGCCACCATCACCCTGATACCAAAACCAGACAAAGATACTACAAAAAAAGAAAATTACAGACCAATATCACTGATGAATATAGATGCAAAAATCCTCAACAAAATACTAGCAAACAGAAGCCAACAACACATTAAAAGGATCATACAACATGATCAAGTGGGATTTACTCCAGGGATGCAAGGATTCTTCAATATATGCAAATCAATCAGTGTGATACACCATATTAACAAACTGAAGACTAAAAACCATGTGATCATCTCAATAGATGTAGAAAAAGCTTTTGACAAAATTCAACACCCATTTATGATTAAAACTCTCCAGAAAGTGGGCAGAGGGGGAACCTACCTCAACATAATAAAGGCCATATACGACAAACCCACAGCTAATATCATTCTCAATGGTGAAAAACTGAATGCACTTCCTCTAAGATCAGGAACAAGACAAGGATGTCCACTCTCACTACTATTATTCAACATAAGTTTGGAAGTCCTAGCCACGGCAATCAGAGAAGAAAAAGAAATAAAAGGAATACAAATTGGAAAAGAAGAAGTGAATCTGTCACTGTTTGCAGATGACATGATACTATACATCAAGAACCCTAAGGATGCCACCAGAAAACTACTAGAGCTAATCAATGAATTTGGTAAAGTTGAAGGATACAAAATTAATGCCCAGAAGTCTCTTGCATTCCTATACACTAATGCTGAAAAATCTGAAAGAGAAATTAAGGAAACACTCCCATTTACCACTGCAACAAAAAGAGTAAAATACCTAGGAATTAGCCTACCTAGGGAGACAAAAGATCTGTGTGCAGAAAACTATAAGACACTGATGAAAGAAATTAAAGATGATACCAACAGATGGAGAGATATACCATGTTCTTGGATTGGAAGAATCAATATTGTGAAAATGACTATACTACCCAAAGCAATCTACAGATTCAATGCAATCCCTATCAAATTACCAATGGCATTTTTTACAGAACTAGAACAAAAAAATCTTAAAATTTGTATGGAGACAAAAAAGACCCTGAACAGCCAAAGCAGTCTTGAGTGATAAAAACGGAGCTGGAGGAATCAGACTCCCTGACTTCAGACTATACTACAAAGCTACAGTAATCAAGACAATATGGTACTGGCACAAGAACAGAATTATAGATCAATGGAACTGTATAGAAAGCCCAGAGATAAACCCACGCACATATGGTCAACTAATCTATGACAAAGGAGGTAAGGATATACAATGGAGAAATGACAGTCTCTTCAATAAGTGGTGCTGGGAAAACTGGACAGCTACATGTAAAAGAATGAAATTAGAACACTCCCTAACACCATAGACGGAAATAAACTCAAAATGGATTAAAGACCTAAATGTACACCAGACACTATCAAACTCTTAGGGGAAAACATAGGAAGAACACTCTTTGACTTAAATCACAGCAAGATGTTTTTTGATCCACCTCCTAGAGTAATGGAAATAAAAACAAAAATAAACAAATCGGACCTAATGAAACTTCAAACCTTTTGCACAGCAAAGGAAACCATAAATAAGATGAAAATGCAACCCTCAGAATGGGAGAAAATATTTGCAAATGAATCAATGGACAAAGGATTAATCTCTAAAATATATAAACAGCTCATGCAGGTCAATATTAAAAAAAAACAAACAACCCAACCCAAAAATGGGCAGAAGACCTAAATAGACATTTCTCCAAAGAAGATATACAGATGGCCAAGAAGCACATGATAAGATGCTCAACATCACTAATTATTAGAGAAATGCAAATCAAAACTACAATGAGGTATCACCTCACACCGGTTAGAATGGGCATCATCAGAAAATCTACAAATAACAAATGCTGGAGAGGGTGTGGAGAAAAGGGACCCCTTTTGCATTGTTGGTAGAAATGTAAATTGATACAGCCACTATGGAGAACAGTATGGAGGTTCCTTAAGATACTAAAAATAGAATTACCATATGACCCAGCAATCCCACTACTGGGCATATACCCAGAGAAAACCATAATTCAAAAAGAAACATGCACCCCAATATTCATTGCAGCATTATTTACAATAGCCAGGACATGGAAGCAACCTAAATGCCCATCAAGAGACGAATGGATAAAGAAGATGTTGCGCATATATACAATGGAATATTACTCAGCCATAAAAAGGAATGAAACTGGGTCATTTGTAGAGATGTGGATGGATCTAGAGACTATCATACGGAGTGAAGTAAGTCAGAAAGAGAAAAACAAATATCGTATATTAACGCATATATGTGGGACCTAGAAAAATGGTACAGATGAACCAGGTTGCAGGGCAGAAATTGACACAGAGATGTAGAGAGCAAACATATGGACACCAAGGGGGGAAAGTGGCAGGGGGGTGGTGATGGTGGTGTGATGAATTGGGAGATTAGGCTTGCCATATATACACTAATATGTATAAAATGGATAACTAATGAGAACCTGATGTAGAAAAAAGTAAGTTAAATTAAAAAAAGATTCTAGCTGTCATTAGGAGGTGGACACAGGGCTAGGATTGAGAACAGGACAGACTCTTGCTCTTGCAAAGTTGGGAAAAGTCCCACCCCATCCCTGATTCTCTGGGATGGGGTGGGACTGCCACTACTGAGAGAGGAACGCCCTGTGCCAAGTCCTGGAGATGGCTGCTTCCTTCACATTTCCCCCCATTGCCCAAAGTGCATGGGCCTTAACTCTGCCAAGGAGCATAATTATAGGTGCCATTGCAGTCCGTCTGATTCATTTTCTGTTCCTGGTGACCATGCCTGGTGAGCTTTTCATCACCCCGAGAACAGGCACACACGGTCAGCACAACAGGAACATTTGTTGAATGCATAAAGGAAATGGGCAATAGCAGATTCAGACTGGCATCTGCAGTTGGAGGCCTGTGCTCCCCACTGCCCCCAACACATTTTTGTGTAAACAAAACTATAAATCCAAGGACTGCTGACTCGCTCTGGTCCAGGTTTAATTTTAAACAAACGGGTCTCTGGTCTCTGGTTTAATTTTAAATAATTAACATGAAGAAAAAAGATTTTAAACTCGTTTTTTTTACAATGAAAATATATATACCTATGTGAAGACACAACCCTCCCCCTTTAAAATAAAGTTACCCTTATAACTTAAGTTTCATTAAATAATGCTACCATACCAATGAGAGGCACTCACATCAATGGGCATAAGGAAGTTTTATAGATGCTGCTTGAAAGATGACAAGATTTTTTTTCTTTGCATGTTTGATGTATTTCGCAATTTTTTAAAGTTAATGATCAAATGTCTTCACTATTATATGAGGTCCCCAGTGTAGTCAAATTCATTGAGACAAGAAGTCCATCAATTGTCTCTGGATTTCTCCAGGTACAGAGTTGCTTTTGGGGGAAAAGCTGTGGGTGGGGGAGGGCCTCATCTAAGGACCAGAAGCCCCAGTCCTGGTCCAGGATGATGCTTCTGATGTGCGGGAAAAGGTCACCTTTCGGCAGGCAAACTTTCTAAAAATGGAGGGATTCTGGATGGCAAACAGAGAACAAGGACCTGGAGGTTCCCCCATGTCTACAATGGCCCAGGGTTACACTGAGAACTCCCTCCTCCCTCCCCACCCCTCACTGCCAGCAGGCTTTCAGGCACACTAGCGTGTGCTCACATGCACACATACATACACACACACACACACACACACACACACACACACACACACACACACACAGCATGAGCATAGAGCCTGTTTCTGAGTCTCTCCTCCAACTTTCACTGTTTGCCTGGAATGCTTTCCCTTTCCAGCCGTCCAAGCCAACTTTCTCACGTGATTTACACACTCCTGGAAGTTCTATCTCTTCCGTGATATCTCCAGGTCAAACAGATCTGATGATCCCCTCGGCTCTGCCCTATCCGGATAGGAAATGTCCCAGAGCTGCAGACCCCCACCCCAAGTTTGAGCACATCCTCTCTCACTACATGCCGTGAAACACACAACCCCTGCACCTGACTCACTGTCCAGTCCTTCAGGTTGTTTGAGACACATGTGTGTGGGTACTTCTCACTCTGCCTGAGTGAACGGGCAGGATGTGAAGGGACAGCAATGGGCCAGAACCTGACAGCTGAGCCCCTTCTGTGTCCCTGGCACTCTGCTGGGAGCTGGGACCGGGACCATGGCACTTAACTCTGACGAGCAAGGGCTGCCTATGCTTTCAGATGGTGGTGACAGAAGTGAGGAAGCCTCCCTAGGAGAGGACTCACTAACCTGGCCCATTTCCACCAAACTTCCCTTCAGGGCCAGGTTGGCCCTTCCATCCTCGTCCTCTCTGCACATTGGAAAGCCAGCCAGTGAGATGCCCCACAGCTGGAGAGAGTCCACAGGCTCACCCTCTCCCCAGTCCTCTGTGATCACTTAATGGTTGGTTTCATTCAAATAACTCAAAGTAATGTAAGCCACGCTGCCCACACGGATGCTAACAGCAATATTGAGGTTCCCCTGCATTCCTCTGGGGAACTCATATTATGAAATAATGGGAGTGGAGAAGGGAAGGACCATTTACAGGCCAACGGGATAGCAGGGAAGAAAGAAGTTGGGGATGGGGTGGGGCACGTAGGAAACCAGCCCCTGGTGGAGTGTCAGTAGGGATGGGGTGGTGGGAGACCAGAGAAAGCGTGGGGACTCTATTTGCTCCAGAACCTGCCCATCCATGCTGTGCAGGCTCTCCAAGGGGCTGGTGAGGAGCTGACTCACCCAGGAAGCCTCCACCCCTCCCCAAGGGCTTGGATCTGCCAGGGCTGTGCTTGAGTCATCCTAAGTCTGTGCCAGGACAGATGTCCCGGGGTCTTCTTGCCACCAAGTCCCCTAGTGGCTTCCCTGATCATAATTATACTTGCCTTCCAGAACTATTTCCTAACAGAATCTTCTGGGTTCTCAAAAGCCGTCATCATTTGGGGGCATAGAGGAAGCAGTCTTGCGTTTAATACACAGAGGAGGGCTGTGATCACTGACCCTCTCCAAAACGGAATGCGCACCAGGCAAAAGGGTAAACTCCCATCCCTGAATGTTCAGGCAGATTCGTTGCCATCTGCTGGGGAGGCTGTTGAAGGGAATCCAGCTCTGACGAGGGACAGCAAACTAGGATTCGTGGGGCTTATGTAGCTATAGCTCTCTGACGTCCCAGGGTTAATGTCTTATACCTTCCCCTCATTCAGCTTATCGAGCCTATCCAGGGATCTGAATCCACGATTCCCTGCTCTCTTTTCTAAACACAATGCTGTGTGGCCGGGGGCTGCCGACCTGGATCTGTGCTTCTCACCGGGAACCCTGGAGCCCTCTGGGGGAGTCTCCAAGCAGAACCTCCCAGGTCCCTCTGCAGACTTGCATTTCTGGTGGTCACTCTGGCCAAGGACTCTTTTCACTTCGCCCTCTTTGGAGATGAAGAAATGGAAATGGGAAGGTCCCCAGTGCCCTAGCATCTAGGGGCCGGTTCTCCGGGCTGTGGATCATCCAGGCCACTGGGCTAATGATCAGTTTTCCTTTGATTTGGGAGAGACTTGCCCAAGATCACACTGCCTGCTGAAGCTGGCCCCCAAACCCACATCTCCTGACTCCTAGTTCAATGGTAGTCCCATTGTTCTGTAGAGCCCAATCCCAGCAGAAGGGTCCGGTTAACCCAGGTGAACCAGCATAAACACCTAAATCAGAGCCTGGACACAGCAGCCTCTGCTCCTCAGATGAGAAGCTGACCTTATATGGAAATATTAAGAAAGTCAAACACAGTATGTGGAGTTGGCGGTGGGTATAACTCTTCATCATCTCTTTCTAAGCCCTGCCGAAACTCAGAGCCTGCTTGTCGGGCTGCAGGAAAATGTTTTATTAATCAACACAATGGCCTTTTGCCAGCCTGGAGAGATGCTTCTGCTGGAGAGGGGAGGGGACTTTGGCTCAGAAGACAGAGATGCCAGCCCTCAGGTACAGAAATCTCGGGAAAACGTCTAGCAGCTTCTAGAGGCAGAAGAGAAACAGGCCGGGGAGGAAGAGAAAAAAAAGAAAAAACAAAAACAAAAACAAACGTAGGGTCACATGTGGCAAACTGCTCTTCTCCATCTCTGGTGCAGAGAAGGCATGAAAAAGGCTGAAGGAGTGCAACACCACAACATCAGACGAGCCAGCAGAGCGGGCAGGGAGGGCCAGAGATGACAAAGGAAGAGTCACACCTGGAACTGTGATTCCTCAGGGTCGGCGGGGGACCCCCAGGGATGATGGGCCCCCGGAGGCTCCTCACCCGATCCCCCACCTGCCCCAGCTCCCGGCCACAGATCATGGTGAGGGGCCTGGAGGACAGGGCAGCCTGTGCTCTGTCACCGGGTTCTGACAGGCTCCCCTAACAGCACCGCTTCCCTCCATTCCAAAACTGTGAGGACTGGACTCCGGTTCCCTGCTGCGCTGAGCTGTGATCTCTCTAGTGGGCTGTGGAGGTGGCCAGCTGAAAGGCTCAGTTATGCCCCAAGGTCTGCGGTGGCAGAGAGGGAATGCTGCCAACTTCCAGATGTAGGACGTGGGCAACAAAGGCACCAGGGACCAGAATTTCCACAGAGAGGGAGATGGCGTGAGACTTTTAGACTTTTTTTTTTTTTTTTTGGCAGTATACGGGCCTCTCACAGTTGTGGCCTCTCCCGTCGCGCAGCACGGGCTCCGGACACGCAGGCCCAGCGGCCATGGCTCACGGGCCCAGCCGCTCCGCGGGGGGGGGGTGGGGGTGAGATTTTTAGATTTTTTTTTTTTTTTTTTGGCAGTATACGGGCCTCTCACAGTTGTGGCCTCTCCCGTCGCGCAGCACGGGCTCCGGACACGCAGGCCCAGCGGCCATGGCTCACGGGCCCAGCCGCTCCGCGGCATGTGGGATCTTCCCGGACCGGGGCACGAGCCCGTGTCCCCTGCATCGGCAGGCGGACTCTCAACCACTGCGCCGCCAGGGAAGCCCCAAAACTTTTAGACTTTTATTCTGAGATATTTACATAGGAAATTTACACAGTATGCATATTTACAACTTTCCATCTCCCTTACATATTTCTTCTTTTGCACAGACTCTGCTGCAACACTAAAATTTCCCACCTCCTTCTTTTTTTGTCTTCCCTCCTTTCCACCAGTATGCTCCTTGCCTGTTGATGAACTCACCCCCTGCCCGTGCACGCGCTGTTCCTATCTCTGTTGGTTCAGACCAGCCTGGATCCCCTCGATCCCGCTGGCCCCATCTCTGCGACTCCCATCTCTCCTTCGTCACCATCCTGTGTCCACTCTTCACCCTTATGACCTTTGCCAGCAGGCCCCAGGGTCTTTGGTGCTGGCACATTAGGAGGCTGGGGACTCTGTGTCTTCCTCCCACTGCCCAAGACAGAGCCTGGGGAAGGAGAGGTCTCTAACGTCTCTCCGATGGAAATCTGGGTGGTTAGTGATAGGTTAAGAGCAGACGTTGGTCAGAGCAGCTCAGGTCTGAAACCCAGCTTCTCTGTTCACCAGAGAGCAGGCCTCGATTTTCTCAGGGACAGAACACAGATAACAGTAATCTGGCTCTCCTGTGGCTAAGGGGAGGTTATCAGGAGGGTTAAATGAGGAAGCCCATGTAAATGACTTATAGTTAGCACCATACCGGGAACATCATAAAAGCTTGATAATATTAGCTATGATTATTGTTGTTGTTGTTGATGATGAGGGACAGTGGTCTCTCACATGTCAGGGTGAATCTATTGCTACTCATTTTCAACTCCTCACCTTCTGGATAACAACCCTAAAGGGACTCAAACACAGCTCTTGAATCATCATTTCTGTCCTGGGGCCAGCCTCTCACCGACTCCTAATCAACTGTGGACAGAGCTTTCACTTCAGGAGAGGCTAGAGTCACTGGTCCTCTTCCCTCATGTTGGAACCCCTCATCTCTCCCTGGGGTCAGGCTGATGGCCTCATTCTCTCTCCCCTTACCAGGCTCATCTTTTTTTTTCCTGGTTTTTACTTCAATGTTTCATTCTCACTTCATACATTCATTTGACTATTGTTTGCTGCTCCTGAGAATTTGCCTGTTCTGTTCGTGAATACAGCCTCAGCCCCAGCACACTGCCTGGCATGTGGAGACTCACAATATTTGTTCAGTAAATGATCAAATGAAGGAACGCACTGAACTTTTCCACCACAAGCTTCCAAGGACCAGCTGAAATGCCACCTCCTCCAAGAAACCTTCCCCCGTTCCTGCCCCCTCCACCTTTCCCTCACACTTTTCTGCCCTTTATTCATACCTCTCACCTTGTTGAACCCAGAAATATAGCTCTGTGTGCACACAAGTCACCCCTGTTACTAGACTGAAGCTTCTTATGAAGCAGAGGGCTCCGAAGGCGTCAGAAGACCTTGGTTTGAATCTAGTAATGCTACTATACCGTGGGAGCTCGGGCCAGTGGCCTACACTCTCAACATCTCAGTCTTCTCATATATAGGAAGGGAACCTAACTCCCGCCTCCTAGATTTAGTCCTCGTCCCCTTTCTTTCTTTGTAGCCCCTCCTCGCAACCAGGACTATGCCGTGTTCACAAAGACAGCCCAATGCAAATTTGCTGAATTACTGAACCATTGTTTTCCCCGGGTGCTTACCAAGGGCCCAAGAGAGATGTCTCCAAGGGGCGGCAGGCCAGAGGACACACCCAGTGACGCCAGGAGGGCACCTGATGGTTCTCTCTAAGAAGAAGGAGGGAATGGGTGGGACAAGCAGTGACTGCAGTGCCTGGAAACTCTGCCCCGGGGGCCTGGCACTGCAAGGCCAGACAGTGTCACCCATGGAGGCTGCACCACTCAGAGTCAACAACCCCCTTGGCCAGGTAAGGGATGTTTGTTAGTCTGTGACCATTTAGACCCCATCTCCCATCCACATGCCAACGTAAGGATCCTGTTCTTATTATTTTTTAGCAAAGCCCATAAACCAATTTCGATTTCCTGGGTCGGTGCTGTTTATTTAATTATCATGGTAGGAGACTAAAAAGAAAACCTTGTTTTACTCAGGAAACCAATATGACCTTTTAGCTCCAGCAGAAACCCAGTGTGAAAGGGAACTTCCATGGGCCAAAGAGAGAGGCTGAATGGAAGCATCGGCAAAGCTGCTCACAGGGGGCACCACCACTCCTAAAGGGGGCAGGTGCCAGAGAAGCAGGGCCTGGGGCAGGAAGTGTTCCCCAGGCCCTCTCCTCTTCCTTCCTTTCATGTTCTCCTGGGCAATCTCATCTATTTCTCCTGCTTCAGCTGACGATTTCAAAACCTGCTGCTTTAGCCCCCTTCTCCCTTGCTCAGCTTCAGACCCACATTTCCACCTGCCTGCCGGCCACTTCAAGGACACCCAGGGTTACCTGCAAACACCACAGACGCACAGGCAAGCTCATTGTCCTGCCCACTGCTGTCAGTCCAGCTGAAACTTCACCTTTCCATGAAGCCAATCATTTGTCCATCAACAAATACTTATTAAGCTTTTCTTCTGTGCCGAACACTTCTTGATCATTTCAACACGTGCCCCATTCTCTCCTGTACAGTCAGAAACATACCCCAATCCCCTGCTATACTGTAAACTTCTTGGGAGTTTACAACTCGGTCTCGGTCTCATTTATTTTGGTATCCTCAACACTGCCTAATAGGGTGCTTCACAGATACTAGGTGCTCAGTAATGTTTGTTGAACTGAATCGAGATTTATGCTGTCCATGGTTTTGATATCACTCAGTTTAGTTGAATCCTCCTAAGTTTTTTTTTTCCTGTTTAAATATGCGTGACCAGGAAGAAGTAAAAATAAACTAATGATAATTCTCAGCAGCTATAAGTCTGTAATTATGGTTAACTCTCAGTTATCCATCCCGTTGGGAAAACAGCGTTGGAGAGAATCCCACACCAGAAGCATAAAAACATGACTTCCATCAGTCTTTGACATGTACTGTATGATCTTTAAGGAGCTGATTTGCCTTTTTAATTTTGTTTTGCTGATTGGGTTGCTATTTGCGTTTACAGCTTCTCAATAACTGGCTGGGTAACAGGGATGGAAGGGGAGATGGAGGACTGTGCTGGTGGGAGATGTTTCCAGAACGAAACATCTGCTCTATACAACCTTGAAGGCAAGACTGGACGATTAGGGCATCACAGGAACTTGGGGTTTGTCAGCATGGCCCGGGGTTTGTCCAGTTTCTTTCAGATGATTGCAAGGGTAGAGACGTCCCAGCCCCCTAACAGCCCACTCTGGGTCCAGAGTTGGATTTTGTTTAAAGATGATGACAAAGTGCCCCTGGGACTGAGTAAGGCTCTGGGATGGAGGGAGGGCTGTGCTTCCAGTCTTCCTGGTAACAGGAGGGTGCCTTTGCTGTGCCGCCGGGAACCACTGGATGCAAATCAAAGAAAATGAGATTTGCAATTTTGCATTGATAGCTAGATAATGTAGGGGGGAAAGTTCCCCTCTTCTCCTTCTGAAGCAAACAAATATCAAATGTGGTGATTCAGCAGCTGCATTAGTTGGGGAAAATTGATGCACATTTCATGTGTCAGGGAGCTGAATCCCAGAGAATGGAGCCAGTCTCCCAGAAAATGGTTTCTTTATATAGTTCCATCCATTTATTGTTTGATTAGACTTTCTGTATATTAAATTCAAGCTGTTCTGCCGCTCATGGGCATTATGATGTGTTGGCTAGGTGGGAAATAATGAAGGTGATGGGATTTTACGGCATCGCATTACAAAGGAGGCGTCCCCAGCCCCATCCATTTCTCCATCAACTAGCTTGTGTGTGAGGTGGCACTTATATTAAAACGATTTTTCTGATTCAGTTTAATGACATTCATTCGAGTCCTGACACCCAGAATATGATTACATGAGCTAGATGCAATCTCCCTCTATCCAACCATGGTCAGCAAAGGCTGAGTTATCTTCCCTTCCCAGCAAGCCCCTTCCCACCAACCCATCATTTGCATTGAGCTGGGTGGAGAGAGCTGGGGCTGGGGAGAAGAGGCCTACGTTCTGGTCTGAGAAAAGCAGTCTGGACAGAGGCAGGCGCACTGGCCTTGACCTGGAGGCCACAGTACCTGAGCCTTTTGGTCGAGAACTATGGGTTCTTGAAGGCATCGTGGTAACCCCTTCCTCCTCGTCACAAACAAGTCCCCATTCAAGGTTGGTTTGAATTCACTACTATACACTCCTTCCAAAAGAGATTGCTAAGGGCCTGGTCCCCACTTCCCAGGAAGGAAAAACTCAATTGGTCATCACAAAGGATGGACACTTAAGATGTGACTAGAGTGTCAGCTTCCTGGAGGGGACCACCTGTCTGAGGACAGGGCATGGGGGGACTCACAGAGAAGTCTCTGCTCCTCACCTTGCCTGGGAGTAGCTCCCAGCCATGATGGCATGTGGCCAAGAGCCCTGCATGGCCTGGGACAGGCACTCCCACCTGGGCGAGAGAGACAAAAATCCTCATGTAGTTACCAAGGGGTTCTGCCCCTCCCCTGGGGAGACGGAGGGCCAGGATGCCTTTTATGTACACTATTTTCAGGCAGAACAATTGCTGCTCCTCAGGAAGGCACGTGTTTGTGTTTATGGGTATGTTTAAAGAGAGAAACCCAAACAAAACCAAACAGAGAGAGAGAGAGAGAGAGAGAGAGAGAGAGAGAGACTGATTTTGAGAGATTCCGAAGAGAGCTGTGAAATGGGCATCAGTGTGGAAATCCCCTTCCGAAAATTGCAGCAATTTGAACTGTTGGATCGGAAG
>NW_006794802.1:411437-425658 GCF_000442215.2 Lipotes vexillifer | reverse complement strand
TCGGAAGAGGAATCTAATGTGGTGACTCTGGTGTGAAGAACATCAAAGCGCACATCCCACCCGTGGGAATTCATCTCTCCCTCCTCCGTAGCCCTGAAGCCCTCCATTTGCCCCTCTGTGCCGGCAGCTACCACAGCCGCTGACTCTGAGACTGGCCTCTCCCTTTCAGTTTCTGAGCCAAGATCGTCCCCGCATGGTGGTGCCCAGCCCTTGGCAGGTGCTATAGGGAAATTCTGCCTGGGTTGGAGACAACCTCAATCAGGTGCAGATGCTCCCACTGACCGCCAGTCCGGCCCAGCCCTGCTCTCAGCTGGCCACGCTCCAGCTCGGCCTATGGGGCTTGTCCGTTCTGTGCCAGAGTCTGGGAGCTATCCTGCAGGCCCTTGAGGCCTCTTCTTGTGAAATTTTCTCCCAGCAGTGCAGGTCTTTAGGAATGTGTCTTCAGGCCAGTTCTCTGCCATGGGAGTTGGTGAAGCTTTCAGCTGGCAGGCTGACAGCAGGACCAGCATGTGTGTCCTGTGGCCTCTACCTTCAAATAAATGCGGAATCTCTCCCTTCTACCCTCTCCACTGCCACCACCACCCTAGATCCCAGCCACCATCATCTCTTGCCTGGATTATTGTGGTAGCTTCTCCCGTACAATATATTCACTACCCAGTACCCAGAGTGATCCTTTTAAGACATGAGTCAGGTCTACTCAAAACTCTCCAGTGGCTTCCCATTCTAAGCAGATTAGTGAAAGGCAAAGGGCCAAGTCCTTGAGGTGATCATAATGGCCCTGCATGAGCTGCTTCCCGCTACCTGCTCTTGGGGCTGGACCATAAGTGCCTTCTTGCCCTTCCAAGAATAGTGCACCAAGGCCCCTCCTGCCTAATGGCCTTTGCATTTGCTGTTCCCTCTGCCTGCAATGCTCTTCCCCAAGAAACCCACATTCCTTCAGATCTCTGCTCAAATGTAACCTTATCTGAGAGGCCTGTCTTAACCTCCTCATCTAAAATAGCAACTCTCCCTTGCTCCACCCCGTCTCACACTGAGCACCCCCAATTTCTCACATCATGCTTTATTTTTCTCTGCAGCATGAATTGCTGACTGATAGGATACATGTATGTATGTATTTTTCTATTTACTGTCTGTTTTCCTCCACTAGAATGTAAGCTCCACTGGATCAGGGGTTGTTTTCTTTGATGCTGTATCCCCAGAGCCTTGTAGCTACTCAAATAATCGAATGGAGGGATACTGCATGGGTAGGGGGGCTTATCTATGGCTCTCTTTGTGCTCCTCCCTGCTCCAGAGTCTGCAGTGGGAAGCCTGGCCAAGTAGCCAACAGTGAAAGACAAAGGCTTAAACTTCCCTTGCAAGAAAGCCCCAACTCTACTAGGCTGACGTCAGAACCAGAGAATGCTCTGCTTGGTCTCCCCATCTCCACCCACCTACAAATATCCTGTCGGACATGACCATATAACCAACATTCAGATAGCACTTTCATTAGTTCTCACAATGGGCAGGAGATGGTTAACAGGTGAGAAAATTGAAGATGGGTAAGCTGGGGTACAAACCTGTTTGGTTGAACAGATATATATGGAGGCCCAATACATATCAGACCCTGTGCTAGGCATGGATCATACCATGATCTTTGGAATAGAGACCTGCCCTTGAGGAGCTCATATCCTGGGGGAAAGACACATAAACAAATAAAGTTAATAAAATGTGGCAACTGGCAAGACACAGGTATGCAGGGGCTGCAGTGGGAGGCGGGAGGAGGGGCACGGAGCTCCTGGGAAGGGGCTGGGAAGGTCTGGAGGAGACGACGTGGGTTGTCTCGAAGGATGACGGGGGTTAGCCACACACAGAGCAGAGTGAGGGGTAGTCTCTGGGTGACGGGAAGAGTGTGAGTAAAAGCCTCTTTTCTGATCCTTGGTCTACTGCTCTCCCCACCCTCTCTTGTTTTGGTTCAAAGGAAGAGAACTGAGTCTCATTCAGTTCATTTTGTCTGTACCTTATGTAGGGCTGACATGCCATCATAGTGCCTGTGTATTCTCAGAGCCTACCATGCTGCCCGGTACACAGTAGGCACTCAGTAAATGTTGAATGAATGAATGATTCCTTGTTGGGATGCAGGTTTCTACTCAGGAATTTCAGCACTAGAAAACTGTTGGTTAAGAAATGTCAAACCAAGAAAAGACCCTGAGGTCATTTATTCCCAGTAAGTGCACTCTGATCAGATCTCCCTGGGCAGGGACCCACCACCATCAAAGGTGGGCACTGTTTGGCCAGTGTCCCACACCAAGGCATTTGGAAGGTGGGAGGAGGGTTGGTGGGCCCCCCAGAGGCAGTGGATGATGGTGCAGCCAGAATTTCAGGAATTGAAGGGTTAACAAAACCACACCAATGGTTGTCTCCACTGGGGGAGCCTGATCAAGTACCCCACTCTGTGGAGTGCCTGTATCGCTCTCCAAGGCCCGGCTCCCAGTCTCTGGAAACCTCAGGCAGAACCCTTCCAGGATTATGCTTTAAAGGGAAATGCAAATCACCTGGAGGCTGCTTTTGCTTGGAAGAAGTAAAAATCGATGGTTTTCGTTAAAGTGATTTGTGTGTGTGTGTGTGTGTGTGTGTGTGTGTGTGTGTGTGTGTGTGAGTGTGTGTGTGGTACGCGGGCCTCTCACTGTTGGGGCCTCTCCCGTTGCGGAGCACAGGCTCCGGACGCGCAGGCTCAGTGGCCATGGCTCACGGGCCCAGCCGCTCCACGGCATGTGGGATCTTCCCGGACCGGGGCACGAACCCGTGTCCCCTGCATCGGCAGGCAGACTCTCAACCACTGCGCCACCAGGGAAGCCTGTCAAAGTGATTTTTGGACACTGTCAAAAGCTCTCTCATCTCAGGACACGGGGTGAAGACAGGCTGCCGGTCTCAATTACATAGCCAAGCCAATTGGGCAGCAGCGGGCCACCTCATCAGGAGCGACGCTGCTCCGCTGCCCCGCTGCTCTGCCGCTCCCTGCCCTTCCCAGGTCGAACTCTCCTTCCCTAAGCTATCCAAGAGCGGCCTCACCCCATCCAGGCCGGGAGCTGGTCCTCCATGGCCCTGCGGATGCTTGCTCTCAAAGCTTTTCCTCCCCTCTTCCCCACGCCCCACGTGAGCTTCACCCACGGACCAGCTCAGGCAGTCCGCCCAATGGTGATGTCAACCAAAGTCAAATAAAATGAAGAGGGAAACTCTGCTTTGAAAAAGTCTGTGCCATATAATACATTCCCGAACTAGATGTGCTGGTCTTATTTAATATTGGGAGTTCTGTATTATCCCTTCCCTCTGTTAACTGAGATAATTGAGGATTTATTTTATTTATAGCATCCATTATGAGCACGGAAATTAATCCTTTAATGGTGAATTTGGGAGCTCAGCTGTCAAGGGGGCACAAGGGAACCCTGGACTGGGCACAGGTGTCTTTCCCACCAGCAAAGGAGGTGGCAAAGGAAAGCCATCCTCAAGCGTTGATGGCAGCTGGGCTGTTATTGTTCTGTGTGCTTAAGATATTTTGAGAAATTAAATAAATAGGAATAATTGGCTCCAGGAGATCCCTCCCTGGAGGACACCTGAGTAAGTCATCAGCGGATCCTGGGAAAGCAGGCAGAGATGGCAACCAGAGCCAGGAAGAGCGAACTCCTTCACTCGGCACATCAGCCCTCGGCCAGTCAGTCAGCCCTGCTCTGCAAAGGAACTCAAGACAGTCTCTCCAGACTGGAAATAGGAAGCAAGGGAAGGTTTGGGCGGGGACGGTCTGGAGCCTGGAAGAACTAGGAGTCTGCTGGGAATTGTTGGAAGCAACCGGACAGAACATGGAACGTGGCAGAACACTGGCTCTTGGTATTGCACAGCCACTTGGGGCTCAAATGCCAGTGAAGAGTAAGCAAAAGACAGGCTTTCTGGAGTGGTCGAACAAGCTTACAACTAGCCAGTAAATGAGCTCAGGACAGAAACCAGCCGAGGAGAGGAAAGGTTTCCAGGGTCTGGTGGGTAAGACCTCCAGTAAGGGTAAGAAGACCCCCACAATGCAGCAAAGCACCCCAGTCGGGGGGACCACACACCAGGTGAAGGCTGCCGTCCTCTCTCTCCATGGGGCCAGGGCTGGGGCAGACACAAATCTTGGGTCCACCCTAGAGAGAGGACAGGTGGGTCTGGAAGGAACTGAGAACAGTATCACACCAAGAAAATGGAAAAGGAGCCCCATTCGCATTGACCCATCCATTTGACAGTGTTTTTCCAAACACCTGCTGTGTATAGCCGAGCGGTGAGCCTGGTGATGGTTCCCACTGCCAACTCAGGTCAAAGTCAAAGCAGCCCAATCCAACATCGGGCGACACCAGCCAGGGTGGAAGGGAAGAAAAAGCCTGCTTTCCAGTTACTTAACTGAGGTTAGGGAAGATATAACTAAAAGGCTTCTTTTCTTGTTCTGGCCCATGAGTCTTTCCTCACCGAGGCTAGACGTCTTGATGCACGGGGAAGGGAAGGGTGAGGAGTCCACAGTGCCCACAGTCAGGGGGAGCATGCTTCTTCCCACGCAGATATCCTGCCCTTCCTCTTGGTCTCACTCTCTGGCACAGTCTTCTTGCTTTGCCCCTCCCGCATTCCCGAAAATAAATGTGAGGCCATGACTGTCCACCCCCTGGCATTGGACTCGACCTTGATTCTACAGAGTGAAGGCTAAAGGAAATCACTGGTCTCCCCAATGACAGTAAAACACTGGATTTTGCCATGAAAGCAGCCATTAATTTCCAAGGCAGAACTTAAACTGGCCAGAAGGAAATGTTTTATTTATACATTCCCTGTGTGCCTAGTGAGGTGTCTGTAGTACTCACTGCACTGATGCTTTCTTTCTTCGATAGTGATATGACTAGAATAGACTATGACACCCTGAGGCCATAATAAAAAAAAATAACTCTGAAGGGCTGATTTCCACCTACGGGCCCTGATGGTACGGAAACAAGTAGAGGGGGGAATGAGAACAGAAAGGGTCCTGGAGACAGCCAGACAGGTATTTGCAAAGCAGCACCACCCCTTAGCAGCTATGTGACTACAGGTATTTACTTAACCTCTCTGCGCCTCGCCTGCTGCATCTTCAAAGTTGTATAGAGTTTTTCCTACCTTGCAAGGCTATTGTGAAGACTTAAAGAGATAACATATGCAAAGTGCTCAGCACACTGCTGACACATAGTAGACACACATACGCTATTATACTAATAAAATGTAATGGGCAGGTGGTCACTGAAGTTTCCACTGATCTCCTCTGAAACGGTCCCACATCCCCCATCCCATGGATGACACCCATCCGTCTGTCCTGTTTTCTCCCCATGGTGGTCCTGAGGCATCACTCTGGTGTCATGCGTCCCACCAAGGGGCACTTGAGGGCGCTGGACAGTCAGAGCCATGTCAGAGCGCGGCCATGGAGGTCCTGGCCGTGGGAGCGGTCCCTTTCAGGAAAGCGAAGGGATGGCCAGGTTAGCACAGAAGCAGCAAATGTGCCTCCTTCTCCTGACACGTGGCCAGCTCTCTAGCCCGTTTTAATCCCTAAATATTCCACTGTGCCAGGAAGCCACATCCTCCCCCTGAGCCAAGAGAGGCAGGGTCAAAGGACCAGACTTTCTTGCCCATCTGGGTGGGAGCAGCTATTTGGAGGCTGCGTGTGTGTTGGAAAGGGAGGAAGGGGCAGGGTGGCCTCTGTCAGACGGACAGAGGTGAATGGAATGCCCCCATCATGGACAGTGACACCCCACGCCCTCCCCCTTGCTACTCCCTCCCGTGTGGCAGAATGACAAATGTAATCATTTTAAAAGGTCCCATCACCTGCTCAGTCATTCCCAATAAGCACATGCAGCGCTATGGAAAGACCGATACCAGTGCCACAGGGTTTCAGCCAGGAAAAAAATAAAATAAAATCACCAGGACGCCAAGAACCGAATTGTCAAACACCAAATAAAAAGCTTCATGAATTCTCCAACAGCAATATAACGCTTCCTGGCCTAAGCCAATAAAGACCCAGCATACGAATCATGAAGGGGTTCTGCATTAGCCTCAACGAGTTGCAATGGCTGAAGCAGCAACCCCTAAGAATTACACATCTCCATAAAGCTGCCTTCATTGGCCCTAATCCTGTTAGGGTGAAGATTGTAATCTGCTTCCTCACCCCCCAGCCTCTGATGGAAATCTTCACATCCCAGTACTGCAAATACATTTTGGTGACCTCAGCTGCAGAGGGGACCTCGGGGAGATGGAAGAGACAGTCACCTGTGACCTCGCTGAGCGCCTCTCCCTCCCTCTGATGATATTGCTGCCACTGTGTCTGACCACATGATCCATTCAGACCACCTCACAATCGCCCAGGAAGGCCAGATCATTCCATCACAGAGTCAGGCTGAGAAAGCAAGACCGCTGTTCCTTCAGTGAGAAAAAACAAACCGTGTGCCCCACTTTGCAGAAAACCCAAGTTCAGAGTCCCTTAGAGAAAGTCTGTTCAGAGCTACTGAACCCTTGAGCATCTGTGGCAGCAGAGAAGAAAAGTAAGGCAAAAGAGAAAACAGGCTGCAAATACACGACCAAGGAGAAATGCAGGAAGGATCCCAAAAGAGTGTTCTAGGTGTCTTCTGTTAATGGAAATCTGTACCTTCCTGACAACACTCGCTGAACTTCTCACTGCCTTCTTCCTTCCTGCTACACTGTTTTTCTCCTCAAGGCAGCCCTTGCAAGCACAAGATGCATATAAGCATGCAGCAATCACCACTCACCTCTCCCTCACCACACACACATACACAGAAGGCATGGCTGAAAAAAATAAATGGTGATTTAATTTTCCATGTTTTGTAAAATACATGCCCCCCGCAAAAAGAAAACTCAATTCCGAGACTTCTGTCCTCCCCAAACAAATCATTCACGTGCCTTCCTCTTCTGATGAGGGGCTTCCCTTGCTCCTACAACTTGGAGAAGTGACTCCATCCTCCTCTGCCCAATCCTGATACCATCCAAAGCGTCGTCGTCAATCCAACCTCCGCCCTTCTCCAGTCCAACAGAGCAGGACTTACCCCAGTGTGGTCATGGTGACGATGGTGTACCAAAAAGAGGCGGGGATGCTCGTGAACTTGCTGGCGGAGGAGCCCTTCTCGGCATAAAACATCACAGTGGCAAAGATGATGATGGCCATGGTGAGGGAGAAGAGGAGGAAGCCGAGCTCAGAGGCACAGCTCTTCAGGGTGTAGCCCAGGATCCGCAAGCCCTGGGAGTGGCGGGAGAACTTGAAGATCCTGAAGACGCGGAAGACCCGAAGCGTGACGAAGGCGCCCGACACGTCCTCATTGTTGGTCATTACCAGGCCGATGTAGTAGGGCATGATGGCCACCACGTCGATGATGCTCATCACGCTGCGGATGAAGCGGTAGCGGCTGGGCGCCGCGAAGAGCCGGAGGAGGTACTCCACCGTGAAGATCATGACGCACGCGGTGTCCAGACAAAAGAAGGCCACCGAGTAGCGTTCGCCACACGGCAGCTCCTTGCTCCCAGGCACCGTGCCACACGGCACCGTCTCCACCACGTTGGTGATGACCGAGACGGCAATGAAGAAGCCAGTCACGTAGTAGAAGACCAAGGCCAGCGTGCTGGTGTGCGGGTTCTCGAAGGCCCGCCACATGGTCTGGCGGAAGCTGAGGGAGGGCGTGGACTCCTGGTTGTTCTCCGAGTCGTTGTCGTCCATGAGCCGCTCGGCGTTCTCCCTCTTGCGGTCCTTGTACTCCTCGTAGCAGCAGTCGCCAATGATCTCGGGCAGGATGCCATAGAAAGCCAGCTCGTCGTCGTAGGCGGAGATGCACTCGTAGCGGGGGTAGTGCAGCTTGCCCGTGCGGTAGAAGTTGAGGACGCAGCGGAACACTTCTGGGTCCCGGTCAAAGAAGTACTCCTTGGTGTCCTCGTTGAAGAAGAACTCCTTCTCCGTGCTGCCCAGCAGTGTGTCCGGGTAGCGCTCCAGCGTGGTCCGCCACGTCTGGAACCTCCGCCCGCTCACGTTGAGGACGATCAGTTCATCCTGCCGCTTGTTCTTGTCCGCCGGGGCGAGGGGCATGGGGCAGTTGGCCACTGGCATCCACCCGATGGCCGCAGCCCGCGCGAAAGGCAGCCAGGCTGCGACTCCGGCCGCCATGGTGACTCCAGCTCTTGGGCGGCCACTGCTCCGCCACCGCGCACACCAGCTTGAGAGTTAGCTCAGCGACCCCTGGAGACAGGAGGAGAGAGCGGAGAACCAGTGAGTCCCTGATGGGCCCCCCCGGGGTGGGAAATGGGACACAGGGAAGGGTCATCGGTAAGTGAAAGAGCAAAAGTCTGGAAGGCAAATTAATGGAACTGAAGACACCACCAAAGAGAGGAGACTTGATTCTTTCCCCTCCCTTCGCCGGGAGAGCACCTAGCACCCACCGGGCCCGTGCAGCAGTGTGGGATCACCGGAATTTGTTGACTGCCTGACAAATTGTCAAGTTCCCAGAGGGCTCAGGAGCATTTGGAGGGAAAGCGTCTTTAGCAGAAAGATCTGGGAAGACGTGGGTAATAACCAGCTCCGAAAGGTTACGGCATTATTACGAATTTAAATTGGGAGAGGGTAAATGAGTTCTTGTTAAATGAATTTAAAAGTGGGATAAACATGCTAATTTTTATTTCTCTCTTCACCCACTAGGGTAATCAGGAATGGCATGTGGATGAGGGAGATCAGGTAAACACATTCTTTCCACTCTTCACGGGTGAGGACGCTGGGGTTGCCCAGGTCTGGACAATTCTCTGAGATGGCAGGTGACCACAGTAGACCCAGGATTTGGTGGAGTTCTGTCCCCGAGTCCCATGGAGGAGGCTGACTCTGGTGGAGCGCTACACTGGGACATCCAGCAACCTCGTGTCCAATCACGCCCTCAGGGCCATAATAGAAAGATGTGGCAGAGGCTGTGAGGCTGGGGTTCCTCCCCGACCTTGCAAAGGGCTCTTGGATTCTTGGTTCACCTGCCTTTCATGCATTGTCCCTCTCCCTCCCAGAGGAAGCTGATCCACGCTTATTGCCATCTCCAGGCTCCTCGCCTCCCGTCTCCATCTGCCCACCATCCATAACTCCCTCGGGTTATATAACAATACTCTTTCTCAAGCCAGCCTCTTTCACCTGGCCTCTCTCCACCCTCAGAGATTCCGCCAGAGCTGGGCCACCTCGGCCCTTCACTCACAGCTCTCTGAGCTACGCCGAGTACACACTTCCCCATCACCTGCGTGGATGGAGGGAACAGTGGCGCGGAGAATTATATTTGGCTTTGGGAAACAGATTTACCTTCCCAAATCTGGCTTTTTAAAGATGATAGTGAAATGACTCTGCAATCCCAAATGTATACCATCTGTGGGGAGACATGTGGTGACACAGAAACACACGTAACAGCAACGGGAAATTGTTTGGGGTTGACACTCGTTTTCCCAAATCCTAAACTGATCACGCAGAACCAATCCTGACTCAGAATTATTTGGACCCTCTGGAATTCAGCTGGTTTAAAGAAATGAGGCAGAGGGTGAGTCTTGTAATGGGATTTGATCTTCATCTTTCCTTGTAACCCTGCTTGCTTCTCCTGACTCCCAACTCTTCTAGGTTTTCCAGATCTCTACCCTCTCTCATTCCTGAGCCACCACGGACTTTCCCACCTGGATGCCTCTGAAACTGGACAGGTGTCAGCTGAGTCTACCTCCCTGCAAAAAAGCTGCTCTTCACCTTTTGTTCACAGCATCCCTAACCCCGGGCCTGTCGCCTTGGCCACCTTCCTCACTGCTCCACCCAAAGAGGTGCCAAATAATGAGACAGGAGCTCTACTGCCCTCATTAAGGCCTCATTTCCCTCAGGCCTCCTTCCCACTGGCCTGCTTGTCTCTCAACTCCCCGCCTCCCCGACCCTGTTTCTCCTGTTCCCAGTAAATCCATTCTGCTCCGGGTAATCTCCCTAAGCAAGATTTCCCCACAGCCTACAAAATCAAGTCCGAACCCTTTGGCGGCATTCTGGCATTTCCATAAACGGATCCTGGTTTATCATTCTAGCCCCATGCCCCACGCGCCCATCCTAAACCACAGACGGGCTCAGGCGCAGCCCTTGTGGGTTCTGTCTGTGGGCACTCTTCCTTTCTGTCGGGAATATCCTTCCCCTTCACCCAGCCCTCCTGTTAGAATCCCACCCATGCCTCACTCTCTCTGCGATGCGCCTTCCTCTCCCCACTCTGAAATTCTCTCCTCCTTTGGGCTCTCGGCACTTCGTTTGCCCCTCTTCCCTAGCACCTATCACCCTCTCGCCTGGATTACAGACACTCTCTGTCTTATTTTATTTATTTATTTATTTTTGCGGTACGCGGGCCTCTCACCGCTGTGGCCTCTCCCGTTGCGGAGCACAGGCTCCGGACGCGCAGGCTCAGCGGCCATGGTTCACGGGCCCAGCCGCTCCGCGGCACGTGGGATCTTCCTGGACCGGGGCACGAACCCGTGTCCCCTGCATCGGCAGGCGGACTCTCAACCACTGCGCCACCAGGGAAGCCCTCTCTGTCTTATTAATCATCATGGCCAACAATAATTGAGCACTGACTCTATGCCAGGCACTGCACTGTCTCCTGTGGATCATTTCGTGTAATCCTCACAGCAACCCCAGGACGAAGTCTGAAATTCAGCAGTCTGCCAGCTGGAAAGGGGCAGAATGGGGATCCCACCCCAGGCAGTCTGACCCCACGCCACGTGCCCTGAGGTGCTGTGCTACACTGCTTCTCAAGGTCTTTCTGTAAGAAGAATAGCAGCTGATGTTTACTGAGGGCTCACTGCCAGCCAGCCCAGTACTGCAAGCTTACATGGATCACCTCAGCCCACCCCACCAACACCCCTAGGGGGCAGACACCACTGTCGTCCCCATTTTGCAGGCGAGGAAGATGAAGTATGAGGAGGTATAACTGGCTAAAGGATGTAATAATTAGGCAGAGAGATTTAAACCCAGGCAGTTTCAACGTGGAGTTCAAGGGTATAGCCAAGTCTCGTCCCTGTTTTCCCCAACCCACACTAAGCTCCTTAAGGGTAAAGGCCATGATAACTCAACATTTACATGACAACTCAGGAGGTAGTGTAGTCGGTGCTCAACCTACTGTTGGTAGGTGGGAACCCGGATTATATAGATGTCATTTGCAGTCCATCGATTTTGCTCCATGCCGTGCCTATCAGGGGTTTTCAAGGGTGGGCATTCTCTCTCCAAACACTCAGTAAACTCTGAAGATAGATCTGAATAAAATGAACCCAGTTTAAGTGCCTCTGACTCCCTGTGGCTCTCAGTGGAGTTTTCCCAAGGAGGCAATCTCTGCCTCAGTTTCCCCCTCTTCGTGCTAAGGAGCATATTCACAGGTCCCTCTGCTTCCTCATAAAGGGAGGTTGATTCAGGTGTCACAGTAGACATCAGGAATTACAGTGACATTCCTCTAAATGTCACCACTCAGAGAAGAGTAAAACAGCACAGGCCTGATGAGCTCTTGATTACGGGAACTGAGGAAAGAACAGGGGGATCATTCATCCACGGCAGTGAGTAATCCGCATGCCACTGATGCTGCCCATAGAAGACTTGGGAACACATCCTGTGCATTTTATATCTTTCTTCAAGAAATTTACCCTTATAACTGCCTGTATTTCCTTTAGGTTACTAGGAGAATTTGTAGTCCCTAAGCACACACTTAGCTAGGTTTTCTAAGGGGCAAGGGAAGTTTGGGAAGCAAGCCTACAATTTAAACACTGGTGACAAGATAATTCTGATTCAAACATTGGTGACAAGATAATTCCAATTCAGATTTAGCCAACATTACTGATCATTGACCATGCAGTGGGCACTGGTTTAAGCACTTTTACAGCAACAGTTAATTAATCCCACAAAAATCCTATGACATGGGCATTTATGCTGACAAATTTCAGAAAAGGAGCTGAGACTCCTTCAAAATGACTATGCTCCATGTATATGGGAGTTGACGATTTTCCAATAGGCCACCGATCCACTGCCACATGGCTTTCTTGACCTAGGTGTAGTCAGATACTGATGTTCCCATGGAAGAGAGCAGGATATATACTCCCCTCACCCTGTCCCCAGGCAGCAGAAAGCATGGGGTCTGGATGCCCTGCGCTCCAGTTCCAATTCTCTCCTGAACTTGTGGAAGCAAGCCACCATTACCCTCTGGGCCTCACAACCCTCATCTGTCAAATGAAATAACTGGACAAGAAAGTGACAAGGAGATATTTAGCTCAAATAATCCTTGATTCTACTGGATCCAGGACATCAAGCCTGTAGCTCAGGTCTCGCTGAGACCTCTCCATGGCAGTCGCCCCTGCAAAGCAGGAAGTAGACCATCTGGGTTTGTTGCTGTGGGGACAGAGTTAGTCTGAGCCTCCTTTTAGAGGGCAGTTCTGGGAATGCCTGATGAGGCTAGTGCCCAGAAAAGGGCACACAACCTGCACTGCTTAGAACTCAAAGCAATCAAAGGCCCAGTTCATCCATAGAACCCCTGGCCACCCCCCTGGAGGGTAAAGAGATCCAGGCTCTAGACCCTGGGCCCTGGACCTCTGACTCTTAACATTCCCGCTTTATCCCAGAATGGAGCTCAGAAAGGCAGGAACTTGAGGGGTTGCAGTGGCAAACAGTAAGAGACCACTGAGCCAAGAGGTACCCTGCAGCACCCTGCTTGGGCCAGGTATGCAGCTGTGCACCCTGAGAGTCAGTGCTGTTTCACCCTGACTCCCAAACCTCACTGCCTGCTACCTTCCTCTACCAAGCTGAGCCCCATCACCTCACGCTCTCCACCCTATGCCAATCTCCTCTTCTCCAAGGGCCCTGGGTATTTTACAAACTGCTCTCAGATGAATAATTGAGAGCTGGGGTAGGAGGAACAGTCCCTCTCTATCTATCATAAAAGCCTCTGGTCCCAAGGCCAAACTTTGATGCCATGCATTAATCCAGGACAATCTTCCCAAAGAAGGCCAGGCAAGAGCTAGGCTGTCTCCAGAGCTTCGAGCCCTGTTCCCCTGGTAAAAGGTACCAAAAAGGGAGGAATTACCCCATTGCTACTTTCTGTGTGAGTGTGTGTGTGTGTGTGTGTGTCCGTGAGTTTTGAAGGGGAGGAAAAGTGTCCCCACCAGATACCATGCCTACGGCCATACCAGCCATACCCTCCACACAAACCCTGTCGGCATGACCCGGCTCAAGCAGGGCTTCTCCAAGGCCATCACCACAGCGCTCACCCCCTGATGGGTACCAACACTTCCTGGAGCCGACCTGGGTATGAATTCCTGCAACAGGCACAACCGTGCGGCCCCATTTCCAGCCAATGGCACTGCACAGGCCTCAAATGCCAAGGTTTTACTAGGACGTGGACGCCTTACAAATGAAAAATCTGAAGCTATTTTTGTTTTTGGCAGAAGAGTTTGACAGTGGGAAAGATGGGGGTGGGGGAGGATGGGGAAGAGACATTTAAAACAGGTGAGTGCTGAAATGACACAGGGGGGAAAAAAAATCCTGGAAAAGGGAAACACATTCACCTGCTGTAAAAAGGCAGCCCTGTTAACCAACTTCTCTGGAGGAGGTAGAGGGCAAACGTGGGCAAAGTGACCAGGCAGCCTGTCCTGGGGATTGACACCCAACCTGAGCACAGGCACAAGGCAACAAAAATGTCATGTCACCAAGGTCAGCCCTTCAGTGACCTCGGCAGAGAGCTGGGAATGGAGAGGCTCTGGAAACTTTTACTTTCCACAATTTTACGACACATCGCTCAGCCCAGAATAGGGCCAGTCTGGGGCAGGAGAAGGTCCTGACAACCCAGGGGGCATTCTCCCGTGCCCACAGGGTTTGCATAAGCAGGCATGAAACTGACAGAGTGCCAAGCTGGGGATCTTGGGGTACAGGCCTGGGACACACACAGAGCTCCTCTTCTCCTGCACTGCCACTCCTAGGCTGGCCAGGGCACTTTCCTGAACTCTTGTTTTTTCCTCCAGCCTCTTCAACAGCGAAAGGGAACAAGCCACTAATCTTTCTTCCTCTGGGGGTCCCTTGTGTACTTGCATTTTATTGCATTCAAGTAGAGACAAGGAAAAATAAACACATCTATTCCCACCCCTGTGCCAACATGTCCACATGGGGAAAAATACACATGTTTTGCACTGAATTCCTGCT
>NW_006794802.1:407245-411328 GCF_000442215.2 Lipotes vexillifer | reverse complement strand
TCCTGCTGGCCCAGGCTGCCTTTCTACAGACATTTAATATCCAGGTTCCCTTGAAGTAATGGTAAAAAAAAAGGCGTAAACCTAACCATCGCTGTGAATTCATGCAAAATACACCATGCACCACATAGCAACCAGGTCTTAAATAGATCGCATTGTACCTAGGATCGCGAGAAAGTTCAGGCACCCTCTCCTAAGAAATACAACCGAGCCTTCTCTTTGCTATCAGATTCCAGGTCCGGAACCTCAGCCTGTTGCTGACATATCACGGCTGCCCGGGATAAAAGCAGAACATCTTGGACTCGATTCAAATGTCAACACTAAGCAAGTGCAAGAATTTAGTTGATTCCAGGTAACTTCTCCGCCCAGTCCCTTCAGCGCCTCATCCCCAGTGTAAACATCTCGCAAAGTGAGTCTTTCGGAACGGCCTCCCCCGGGCCGCGTTGGCCCACGGTGTCACTCAGAGACCCTTCCCCGAGCTCGCAGGGTGGAAGCGGCGTCGGACAGGACCAGATGTGCGGGCCCCCAGCCTCTGGTAGGCACACCGCCGGATCGCCCGGCTGGAGAACTTTCTGAAGCGCCCCAAACTGCTCCCTGCTTCCACCCTCAGCCATTTCTCTCCTTCTCCCCTCACAAGGAGCGGGGGACCGAGCGAGCCGTCGCCACCTGCCGCCGGATCCAGTGGCGCTGCCTCTGGCACCCCCGAGGGAAGGCAGGCCAATGGAAGGAGGGCAGAGGTTCACAACCCCACCTCCAAACCTCACAGCGCCTAGCTGCCCCGGAGGTGGCTCCGCAGCCCAAGGGAACCGACGCCCCCGGGCCGGCTGCCTGCTCCCCCACGGCGCCAGCCCCACCCCCAATCCTTCCGGCGCCCCAGCGCCCACCCACCCGGGTGCAGGAGTGGGAGGGTGCCGCGTGGGCAGCTGGAGCAACAGGCGTGGGAGCAGCGCTCCTCGCACTTCCTGGCTCCTGAAGGCTCGGTCGCGTCCCTCTTACCTTCGGCGAAGCAAGCCCCGGGCCCCGCACCCCGCGCCTCGCGCGCGTGAGGAAGCTGAGGCCGGGAGCCGGGGGCCGCGGAGGCGCCGAGCACCCAGCAGCGCGGGGAAGCGCCCAGCAGCCGCGGCTCGCGCCGCTCCTCCTCGCCGGCGAAGTCTCTCTCGCTCCCTCCCTGGCTCGGTCCGTTCGTGCGTCCGTCTGTCCGTGGGGCCCTCCCTCCGCCGCTGCCGCCGCCGCTCCAGCCCCGGCTCAGCAGCGCGTTCCCTCCCCGCTTCGGCGCTCAGCTCGCGGGCTCGCGGGCTCGCGGGCTCCCTCGCTCGCGCCCTGCCCCCGCCGCTGCTGGCGCCGCGCGGAGAGGAGCCCGGCGGGCCACCGGCTGCCTGGCGAGGTCCCTCTCCCGAAGGGGGAGGCGGTGGGGGCGCGGCGCGGGCGGGGCGGAGAGGAGAGCCCGGGGGAGGCGGCGAGGCTGCGCCCTCGTCTCCCTACCGATTCCCGGCGGCCGAGCGGCTCCAGGCCGGGCTCGAGAGCGCGGGGCCGCCAGGCAGCGGAGGGAGAGATGAGGAGGACCCGGAGGCTCGCCGCGGGAGGGTGCCCAGGGCGAGGGCGTGCTAGGGGGAGTGACTCCCCGTGAGAGGGTGTGTGTGTGTGTGTGTGTGTGTGTGTAGAGGGGCGCGCGCGTGAGCGAGGGTGGAGGGCAGGGAGATGAGGCAGAGCCTGGTGCGTCTCCCCAGGCCAGTGGAGGAATCCTAGGGTGTGCCTGAGGGTGGTGGAGTGTGCCGACGCGGGTGTGAGCGCGTGTGCCAGCGAGGGTGGGCCGGGGGTGAGCGTGGCAAGGTGAGCGCGGCCTGGGGGTGGGGGCGGAGCGGGGAGTAGGCGTGAGCGTGAGCTCGGGGGCGTGTGTGCTGGGGACCCGGGGAGAGGTGGAAGGAAGCTCCAGTGTGTGCGCGCGTGGGGTGTGTGTGGACCCAGCTGGGTGTCTCTCACCGACTGTCCACGCGACACCAGCACTTGCTTGCGGCCGAGCCCTGCCACCTGGGGAGGTGGAGCCCGACACCGCGCAAGCTTCGTGGCTCGCCGCGGCTCTGAGCTCCGTGGCCGGGGCTGGAGAGGTCTCGGGGGGACACACAATGCCCTTGCCCCATGTAAGAGCCGCTTTCCTTCCAGAGCGCGAGGGGCACGACCCGAAGGTAGGGATTTGCCCTCTTATGCTTCCACGTGTACTCAGTACCCAGACCCAAAAGTCTGGTCTTGGGAGCGTGAACTCTCAACCCAAGTCCGCCCAGTGCCTCGGTCCCTCTCCGAAACCCATGGATTCCCACTGCCCGATGCTTTGGCCCAGGATGGGGAGCCGGCAGTCGGCACGTGCCCAGAGGGCCGGGCGGATGGAGCCCTGGAGCATCCGGAGAGAGTGGTATACGGCCCAGATTCCTACACTCTCGGCCAATGTGAGCAGAGGGTTCAGTCCCCTCGAACCTTGCCAATCCGCGTGGCTCCAGCTTTCCCTGTGTCCGGAATCCAGAGATCTCGGCCTGGGTACCCGGAATCGCCTGGCGCTCCGGAGGCGAGGCGGCTCTGTGCCTCAGCAGGGACTGGAACGCAGGGCTTGAGCGACCACAGTTCTGGGTGTGAGACAGAGACCGAGGGAAAAGCAAAGTGTGCGGTGAAGGGAAGGGTGTTCTTGAAGCGGGCTGGGAAAGAACATCTCCGAGTCCAGACGGGGCTTCTGGCTTGTGAGAACCCTTGGCCCTTTTCTACATTAAGGGGTGGGGGGTGAGTCACTGTGGCCTGAGCCCCAGTGAGCCCCTGGCGACTCGGAGCCCCTCATTCACCCACTCTCCCCAAAACCCCCTTCAGCTTGTCGTTCTGAAAGGTGTACACTGGCCCTTCAAGAGCTGGGCGTGGGCTCTATTAGCATTTGCCAGAAGTCCCGGAGTGGTGTGGGATTTGCATACTGATTTGCATACAGTAATAATGATTAACAACAGTGCTGCTCCCTGGCAGACAGGGGAAGAATTCAGGGAAGGCCTTGGCACTGCTCCCACCTCCCTCCTCCCATCCCTGGGGAAGAACTAATTTTCTCACAACTGCTCTGACCCCTGGGAGTTCCCCAGACTCTGGGTGAGCAGGTCCACGGAAGGGCAGTTTCCTTCAGTCCTCCACCCCCATGTCCAACTTGGGAGAGTTAAAACCTGGTACTTTATTTCTGCCCAGGTTTGAACTCTTGTGCATTCCCATCTTTGTTTTGCATCTTGCGGGTAGCTCAAGGGCTGAGTCTGCCCCAAAGCTTGGAGGTTTCCAGGAACAGTTAGATTGGGGGCATCGTCCTCCTCCAGAGAGGTATACTTACAGGACAATTGTGCTCTCTCCTGTGCCTGGTCAGCCCTGTTCGAAGACAGGGCATTGATTCAGAATCCCCCCTCCCCCTCCCCCTCCCCCCAACACACACACACCTGGCCCCATTCCTCCCAGGCTCACATCTCATCATTTAAGTAAAGTAGCTATAGACTATACTCTCCTTTCTGTTGAGAAGATGTAGAAGGAAAATATCAAAGACTTAAATTTCTAGTCGAGGCCAGTGTGGTTTTTAATTACCATCTCTTCTCACAACCAGGTGACCTGGAAAATAAGACAGAGAGCAAGTGATGGGCAGAAGGGAGGCCCCTTGACTCTGGCGGCTGAAGGAGCCACTGCCTGGAGATGCTGCCCTCCCTGCCCTCCATTGCATCTTTCCAGCACTGCCTGGCCTCGCCTTTCCCCTCTCTGCCTCTGGCCTGGCCTGGCCAGGATTCTCAATTGCTTTTCCCCCATGACACGGCCGCTTTTCCTTTAACTCTCAGCTTCTATTTAAAAAGCTAATTTGGGAGCTTGTCGATGCTCCCAATTCAGATATTTTAAATAGGAACTGAAAGTTAGGAGCTGCCAGGGCACTAGAATTCCTTCCCTTGCCACCAGTACAGCTAAGGCATTTGTTCAGTCAATCTGCTGGCCCTGGCCGTGTGTGTGTTGGAGAGAGAGAGCAAGAGGGAGAGAGAGAGCAAGAGAGAGAGAGAGAGAGAGAGAGAGAGCAAGAGAGAGAGAGAGAGAGAGAGC
>NW_006794802.1:384377-406756 GCF_000442215.2 Lipotes vexillifer | reverse complement strand
GTGTGTGTGGGGGAGAGAGAGAGAGAGAGAGAGAGAGAGAGAGAGAGAGAGAGAGAGAGAGAGAGAGAGAGAGAGAGAGAGAGAGAGAGAGAGCAAGAGAGAGAGAGAGAGAGAGAGAGAGAAAGAGAGAGCACACGTGAGCTCAGGGTGTATTTCAGGCTATCTTTTCTATTTAAAGATGGTGCTCCTATGGATGACTGTGCTCTGCGTGTGTGTCCTTTCCAAGCTGTGCACACATGAGGATTCTTCTTTAGTCCCGTGGCTCTGGCCGCTACTTGCAGAGCTTGTCACCATGTGGACTGTGGGGGTAAGAGGTAGCCCAATGTCAAGTCCGCAGCCTCCAAATTTGCTGACTTGCTGGGGCTGGTGTGTCTGTTCGGGGATTTCCCAGGGCTGCTCCACTCAGGCTCGCTCTTAGAAGCTATGGCTCAGAATGTCCATAAGTGTTGCTCCTACCCTCCCTGCTTGTGGCTAGACTGCTTCACCAGTTTGCCCCATGATGAGGCAGGAATTTGGAGGGTGGAACTGCACCTCTGAGGGTTGCCGGCTTTCTATATTCAGGGTGCTGTGGATCTTGGAGGTAAAAAACAGACTTTGAAGTCAGACTGCCTGGGTTTGAACCTGCCTCTGTTATTTACTAGCTGTGTGATCTTGGGGGAGCTACTTAACCTCTCTGTGCCTTGATTTCCTCATCTCTAAAATAGCAATAAATAGTACTATCTACATTATAGGGTCTGGTGAAGGTAAATAATTATCATGGGTAAAGCACTTAGAACGGTGCCCGGAACATAGGAAGTACAATATAACTGTTGGTTGTTGTTGCTGTTTAAGGCAGGAGTGGTGCCAACAGGAAGTGTGAAGAAATCTGCCTGGAGAGGAAGGTGGAACTGCTGGACCGGACACACAGACACAGCAAGACACACACCTCCGTGCATATAATAATAATGATGCCAGGCCACAGCCCAGGATGGGTCAAGTTTACCTGGTTGAGGTAGTTGATTCCCAGCCCCAAAGAGGGAGACCTCTGATGAGGAATAGAGGAAGAACCACAGGAATGGGAATAAGGAAGGGGCTGGATCATGTCAGAAGCCCATGGGGCATCCCGGGGAAATTTTATGCTGGAGAAGTAAGTAAGGACCCTAGATACCCATATGGATGCAGCCTCCCTTATTTACCCAGCTATGTAAAGCAAGGCTTTATGAAAGCAGAGCTGCAGTGAGGGACTTAGTAGGGGAGGCCCTTCATTCTGAGTCTCCCTTGGACTTGGGGTCCTCTGGCTTTGATTCTGCCATTGCCTCCTACCCCTTATTCCCACAGCTGGGCATATGAGCATTTACTCAGTGGCCATCAGAGTTTATTTTGCCTCAGTCCCTGAGCAGCTAATCAAGGTACAGAGAGGTTAAGTGGCTTCCTCAAGGTCCCACAGCTGGGGGTTCAGGAAGCCACTAACAGGAGAGGTAATTCTAAAGGACCAAGCATAGGAAGGCTGTCCAAGGGATCCAAAGCAGCATTGCAAAGTCCTTGGATTGTATCAGGCTTAACATATCAGCCTTAAGTTGAGCAGCCGCCATATTCTGGACTCCTTGCTAGTTCTCCAATAATCCGGTACCATAGATATTATCGCCATTTTATAGATGGGAAAACTGAAGGTGCTTGATGCATCTCAGGCTGCATACCTAGCGTGAAGCTCTGAACCCTCCCTCGTGCCACTCCCCAGACTGCTGCATTTTTGCTCTTCTGAGAGCAGAGCGGCCCCCTCAGTCAGATAGAGGGTCTGCCCTAAGAGGACGCCCTTGACCCGGCTCTGTTGGCCTCTTCCATCATCTCCTCTGTAGGTTGGGTATGGGGTAGGGGCTCAGTGTGTCCAGGCTAGGGTTGTACCCTCTGAGTTTTCCTCAGGGTGAAATCTTCCTGAGGAATGCCAAAGGCTGGTGATGCCTTGGCTTTCTCTCATTTTCCAATGTGAGGTGGGTGGTGGTGGCATAAATGCTGAGGAGTTTTGCCCAGTCTCAGAACGCCAGGGCTTCACCTGTGGGTATCAGCCCAGATTGCCCAGCTTGGCCAGGCCAGGATGTACTGTCGACACTGGTGGGCCTGCTGGCTGAACTCCTACAACCATCGATGCTTCTGGTCCTTCCTGAGGGAGTAGAGGAAGCCTCACTCCCTGCAGCACCAACCCCATTTGGGAGGCCAGCAGTTGCCTGGGTGGTCATCGCATTAGCCAAGATGCTTAGACCAGTGATGGCAAATGAGAAGTCGTCAGAGTTGGCTCGACAAGTCAGTCCTTCCAGGGGACCAGCTCCAACCCAGGCAGATCGTGGTGGGGCATAGCCCAGCGGGGAGGGCTTCTGCTCATCAGGACCTCCCTCGGAGGGAGATGCTAGGCGAAGGAAGAGGAAGGGAGAGAAGAAAAGCAAATAGGAGAAGGGGACACAGGCACTGGAAGGAAAAATATACTACTCATCTGTTCAGTTTCTTGCTGGTGACAATTTGGAGGAGGTTTGGTAGAGGCTGAAGGTGCAGAAGGTCCAGTGCTTGCAGGGACTGTTCTCTTCTTCCCTGGTGGCTCCTTTTGCTTGTGTGCTGATGTTTCCCACAGTTCTGCCCTTCATCTCTGCATCTCCATCTGCCCATTTCCCTGGAGAGTTGACAGGAGGCCCTGGTTTCAAGCCCATTCAGGTGCTGACCGTTGCTTCCTGAGCTCTCCCTGACCCCTAACTATCTACTGTGCATCTCCATCCTTGTACACAGGCACCCCTCTGCTTCATTTCACCACTCCCCTTCAACCTTCTGCAAAAGATCGTTTCCTCTAAAAAACCCTGTTCTGATCCTGTCATCTCCTGCTCTTCCTTTCTGGTCTTACCTTCTTCTGCTCACACTCATTTTTCTTTCCAGCACGCAGCCCTTTTCTCTGCTACTTGACCAAACCACATCTCACACTCTTGTGCCTTTGTACATGCTGTCCTGTCTTCCATAAATGCCCTCCACCACTTCCTATTTCCTACTGTCTTCCTAGTAAACTTCCACTCAGCCCCAAACCTTCAATACCCAGCCCAAAGGTCACATAAGACGTACTGGTTAATTTCAGCTCCACACCTCAGGAGGAACTAAGCATTCTCCGTTTGGGCTCCCACAGTCCTTCCTGCATACTTCAAATATGGTTTTTATTCTCTTATTACCTTGGTTGTTTGCTCGGTGGCCTCCCTCTCTGACTTTAAGCTGTTTAAGGAAGGACCATATCTTAGCCGTCTCTGAATGTGCTAGCTCAGTGCTTGGCACATTGCAGATGCTCAAGAACTTTGCATTAGGGATTTATTTTAACTTTCATTCCCCTGGCTCCCTTGATTGTATGTAACTGAGAATATGTGATAAATTTGTCAACCACTCAGTCTCCAGATTCTATGTGAGCTGAAGCACTGTCATGAGGACAGAGAGAAAGCATGAGGTTGTTCGATTTTTGACTGGTCCTAGATGAAAAGAGCCCCAAAGCTCCCCTCCTCCAGCCTTTTCGGATCTACAAAGAGAAGCTCAGTGCATGCTGTCCGCAGAGACCAGGCCAGTGTTCTGCTCTTGAACCAGATTGGTTTTTAGGGAAGTCTTTTCTTTCCTTTCTGGAAGAATGTCAATCACATCCCTAGAATATCACCACCTTGGGAACAGCCAAGATGCCATCAGTTGGAAATGTACCTGGGTTGCCTGCAGCTGTGACTGTGCTCACCATAAAACCTGGCGAGAAGGCTTGTCAAAAACCCATTAGCCAGGGCTTCCCTGATGGTGCAGTGGTTAAGAATCTGCCTGCCAATGCAGGGGACACAGTTTCGATCCCTGGTCCGGGAAGATACCACATGCCGCAGAGCAACTAAGCCCGTGCACCACAGCTACTGAAGCCCGCGTGCCTAGAGCCCGTGCTCTGCAACAAGAGAAGCCACCTCAATGAGAAGCCCGCACACCGCAACGAAGAGTAGACCCCATTTGCCGCAACTAGAGAAAGCCTCTGCACACAGCAGCGAAGACCCAATGTGGCCAATAAGTAAATAAATAAGTTAAAAAAAACCCCGATAGCCAGAACCTAGGCTTGGCACAAAGAGATGCCAAGACCAAAGCTTGCTGAACTTTAAATATAAAATTGTGTGTAAACCACATCAGGAAACCTACGACAGCGGAGGTGAGCACATGGGCTCAGGATAGATCTGGCTTCAAATTTTGGCTCTAATTTACAAGCTGTGTGACCTTGGGCAAGCTACTTTACTTCTCTGATTCTCAGTTACCTCACCTGTAAAATGGATTATAGTGATCATCTTGATTCACAGCATTCATGAGGATTGAGTTCGATAATTCATATAACATGTTTCATATGCATTTATAAGTAAAGTATTGGCTGTTATCATATTCTTGTAATTGACTTTACACATGTTTGAAACTAGAGCTTTTAAGTCTAAGGCACAGCTCTCTCCAGTGCTTGTTTGTAAAGATGTTCAGACAGGTCACCCAAGTTCTTTCCATGTGGTTATTCATAGCAAGACCCCAGGAAATGTGTGAAATCAGAGAAATTTGTCTCTAGACACTTTTTTCTATTGGCTCCTCCTTCCATTCTGTGGCACCCCATTTCTTCAGCCTTGAGTTTCAAGTGCCTATTTCTCTCCATTCCCTCCTCATCAGTAAGAACTGATAAATCATTTAAACTAATGTGTAAGTGACTATCCTGTCCAGAGATATAGTATTCACATTTTAACAGGATAATGAAAGCCAGGGTCATGAAATAGAGTGAGTGGGATTTGAGGCTCCATCCAAGTAACGGGGTATGTTTTGGGGGGACAGGAGGCTTCCCAACTCCACAGAATCACTGTCCATTCATAAAACTGGCCACATTGATACAACTATAAGCAACCAGGTGGGCTGTTTCTGAATTTTGCAGCTAGAAAATCAAATCTGTAGCCTTTGCAAGTGTTCTGATGAGGGGATCTGTACACCAGTTTTTTATACCAACCTATTCTTGGTAAACAGACACAGTTCATGAGTGCCAAAGCCCTTGAAGCTCTGCATATCTATGATACTCAGGCTCAAGTTCATTTCTTCTTCAGAGCTCAAGGCTGGGGCTGGGTGTTTCTGCCTCACTGGGTTTGTGGGAGACCCAGGTGCAAAACTGTTAATTGCTTTGATGAGTCAACAAGTAAATAAACACAGTTCAGCTACTGTCCCCATACTACAAGGTCATAAGAGGTTTCTGGATTTCTCGGCAAAGCCTGTTAAAGAAGGATCTTCATGGCCCTTAAAATGTTCTTCATTATGGAAAATTTCAGACATACACAAAAGAAGAGAGAATTGTATAATATACCCCCCATGAACCCACCACTTAGCTTTGATAATTACCAACTCAAGGCCAATCACGTTTTATCTATAACCCTACCCATCACCACTCCTTAATAATTTTGAAGCAAATTCCAGATGTCATGTAGTGCCATCTGTAAATATTTCAGTAATTGCACCCTCCTATGACCATCAAAATCCATCTCTCCAGGGGATGAGATCTCTTCCTCCTACCCCCATGATGCTAAGATCGTTTGGCCAGTACTTGCATCTGTGTCTGAGGGGTAGTCCTTGGGTTTGACAAGCACAAGGGCTTACTGAATTCTCTCCAAAGTCTGACCTGCTCCTTGGAGAGAAAGGAGCATGCATAAAATGCCTTGCAGTGATGCTTCCATGTGCAAGCTTTTTGGTGTCAGCAGAGCTGCTGCCCAATAACTAAAATGAGACCCAAACTGAGAGGCAAGAATTATAGTCATGAATCCCAACTGGATTTAACATTTTTCACATGAATTATTTCATTTTGCCTTCACCAATTCTTACTTTACTCTCATCTCACAGATAGGCAAACTAAGGCCTAAGGTCACATAGCTAGTAGGTACCTGTGGCAGAGACTGACTAGATGCTAATCAACTTCAGTTCCTCTTTTTCATAGGCATAGCTACCTTACATTTCCCAGGATCCCTTGAAGTTAGGTTTGGCTGTGTAACTAAGTTTTAGCCAAAGTAGTATAAGTCAGACCCATAAAAAACATCCAGAGCAATCCTACGTGCGCTCTTTCTTTCTCCACCCACTGGCTGAATGCAGAGAATGTTAAGGACCTAGAGGAGGGTGGAGCCACAAGAAGGAAGGATCTTGGGGCTCTGGATGGCTGTGTGGAGTAGAGAGCCTTCCTAGCCTTAATTTGTCTATGTAATGAGTGAAAACAAATAAACTTTTATTATGTTAAGCCACTGAACCTTGGGTTTGTATGTTAAAGTAGTAAGCCTACCCTGACCGATAGGGTGGCACAGATAGGATTTAAACATTAAGTCTGACTATGCCAGCATTCAAGGCCCTCAGTTCTACCACACTGCCCCCAGACACAAGAAACAAGACTCTTTTACAAGAATTCTCTCACGTGCTCAGCGTCTGGTAGAACTGTCTACAAGGATCTCACATCTTAGATCTGTGTTAATATGGTAGCCATTAAACATGTGGGGCTATTTAAATTAAAACTAAAATTCATTAAAATTTAAAAATCTCTTTTTTCATTGTATTGGTCACATTTCAAGTGCTCCAAGGCCACATGTAACTAATAGCTACCACACTGGACAGTACAGATAGAGAAGATTTCCATCGTCACAGAAAGTTCTGGTCTTAGATAGACCCAGCTTTCACAATACATCTCTCCCCAGACCCCCAGAGAAAAGCTAGGGGTGCTGCTCATGAGACGACAGAGTGTGGTCTAGCCAGAAATCAGGTTTCCTCAGGAATGACAGGCCTCTCCCCTCACCCAGACCTTGGGCGTTTGTTCCTGCCTCCCCGCAGTTAACCCACCGGCTAAATCTGTGACCCTCCTGTACTCACTGGTGACACGCTTTGCTCTGACTTCCTCAAACAGAATGAGCCCTGCCTGTCTCATTGCACTGTGCCTTCTGAGAGTAGGGCCAGCATCTCATTCTCACCCCAGCACCTGTGCAGCTGCTGAGCATCAGACACCAGGAGACTAGCAGGCGACCCAGGGAGGTGCTTCTTGGCCTAGGCTAAGGATAGGCAGGGAGTTTTCCAGAAATGGAAGCCCAACCAAGGAGGCTAGTTCTTCAATCCATTTTCCGCACAGCAGTCAGAGTGATTTTCTTCGAAACACAAGTCCAAACATGTTGCCCTTTGGTTGATTCCTTCTATAAATCCCCATTGCCCTCTGAATTAAACAGACATACCTTCATCTGTCTGATGTTGTTGTCGAGTCCTCGTGTCTCCTGCTTTTCCACTTTCTGCTCCTGGACCCCTTGCACTTGTATTTCCCGCTGTTTGGGAAGTGCTACAGCTCTCTAAACCCCAGAGTGTTTGCTCAGACTATTCCTTCCGCGGGAACTCTATCCTGCTTCCCCATCTATGCTTAGCTGAGCCTACGTGGAGGGCTAAGCTTGGAAACACTTCTCCCTGGAGGCCTTACCTGCCCCTCAGCCTGGAACAGTCTTCCCCAGTCTCTCTCCCTTGGCCAACCCGCCCCACCCCCCCGCCCCCAGACCAGATATAGAACCTCCCACCTTTCCAAGTCTTCCCTGGGGAACAGGAAGGAAATGCTTTCAGATGCTTTCGGAATCAAAAGCAGAGACCGTCTTGCAGAGGTTTTGCCCAAGAGGCTGACCCTTCTGAATCCCTCTGAATTATGAGTCTTGGTCCTTCCCTTCCCTCAGCGCGTGCGTGCGCGCGCGGGCGCGCACACACACACACACACACACACACGCACACACACAGGTTTTCCCTCCATTTAATTCCTCTGCAGAGTCACCAGGGAGGCAAGTGGAGCCCTATAAATCTCTCACAACCTGCAATGCCCGGAGACCTCTGCTCTTTGACCCCAACTAACGACTCAGAACAAATGACACTAAATCCATGGGACATGCCCCACCCCTCCCCCACCTGTCATGGTCTCATCGTCTGGAAGGGGACCCTGATATACTGACTAGGGTTGGCAGTTACAATCCAAGCTGGTGCCAAGATGCACCGTGGGTCTTCCCTTCACTGGATTATTTTTATGGAGAGTAGAGCGGATAGAAGCAGTGGACTCCAACTCCCGAGACGTCACGATAAATCGCCATAGCGGCTATTCTATGGCTCATAACTAGTAAATCAAATCTATTGAAGAATACATTTACTGCAAATTTAAGAAGTTATTCTTCCATTTTTTAAGTGTATATGTTAAATCCTGCCCAGAGTCATAAAGAATGGAGACGGGCGGGCTCAGAGTGAAAAAAAAACAAAAAACAAAACAAAACAAAAAAAACCACACACACACACACACACGCGCGCGCGCGCGCGCTTTAAAAAGTTACAAAATTCCTTGTCCTTTGTTGACCAAAGAGTGAATACCCTTTCTTCCTGGGGCACTTCTCCCATCCAGACCGACTGGAATCCCCAGAGTGGTAAGCTGTCAACATCGCATGCCTGCCTCAGTTTTGCCATCCAGGTTCAGTATTAGACGGCTTTCTCTTTGCTACAAATTCTTGAAATGGACAAAATAGGAAACACAGGACAGCCTTCTTAGTGGGTTACAGTGCTGCTTTCAGAGGTGGGATGGTGTTGAGGGAAGCGAGGAGATGCGAGTTAGGGACTGGTTTTCCCTAGGAAATTCCTTTTACTTCCCATTCCACCCACATCAAATGTTAATGAGTTGAGTTGAACTCCCAACTCAAGGTGCAATCTTGCCCAGGACACATGGGGTGAGTGTGCTTATCTGCACCCCCGTCCCACCTAAGTATTAAGAGGGGAGCCCTAGCCCAGAGCTTGGCTTTCAATAGACATTTTAATTGAACTGATAGGTCTTCATCCACTAACATTAGTTCAACAATCACTTCAATTTTTTTTAATTGGAATATAATTGCTTTACAATGTTGTGTTAGTTTCTGCTGTACAAATGAAGTGAATCAGCTATATGTATACCTATATCCCCTCCCTCTTGGACCTCCATCTACCCCCACCCCCGCCCGCAATCCCACCCACCTGGATCATCACAGAGCACCGAGCTGAGCTTCCTGTGCTTTATAGCAGGTTCCCACTAGCTATCTACTTTACGCATGGCAGTGTATGTATGTCAGTCCTAATCTCCCAGTTTGTCCCATCTCCCCTTCCCCTCGGTGTCTACATGTTCATTCTCTACATCTGCATCTCTATTCTTGCCCTGGAAATAGGTTTATCTGTACCATTTTTCTAGATCCCACAAAGATACGTTAATATAAGATATTTGTTTTTCTCTTTCTGACTTACTTCACTCTGTATGACAGACTCTAGGTCCATCAACAACTCTACAAATGACCCAATTTCGTTCCTTTTTATGGCTGAGTAATATTCCACTGTACATATATACCATATCTTCTTTATCCATTCATCTGTCTTCAGACATTTAGGATGTTTCCATGTCCTGGCCATTGTAAATAGTGCTGCAGTGGACACTGGGGTACACGAGTCCTTTTGAATTATGGTTTTCTTAAGGTATATGCCCAGTAGTGGGATTGTTGGGTCATATGGTAGTTCCATTTTTAGTTTTATAAGGAACCTCCATGCTGTTCTCCACAGTAGCTGTATCAATTTACATTCCCACCAACAGTGCAAGAGAGTTCCCTTTTCTCCACACCCTCTCCAGCATTTATTGTTTACAGATTTTTTGATGATGGCCATTGTGACTGGTGTGAGGTGATACCTCACTACAGTTTTGATTTGCATTTCTCTAATAATTAGTGATGTTGAGCATCTTTCATGTGCCTCTTGGCCATCTGTATATCTTCTTTGGAGAGATGTCTATTTAGGTCTTCTGCTCATTTTTTGATTAGGTTGTTTGGTTTTTTGATACTGAGCTGCATGGGCTGCTTGCATATTTTGGAGATTAATCCTTTGTCTGTTGCATCATTTGTAAATATTTTCTCCCGTTCTGAGGGTTGTCTTTTCATCTTATTTATGATTTCCTTTGCTGTGCAAAAGCTTTTAAGTTTCATTAGGTCCTATTTGTTTATTTTTGGTTTTGTTTTCTTTACTCTAGGAGGTGGGTCAAGAAGGATCTTGCTGTGGTTTATGTCAAAGAGTGTTTTTCCTATGTTTTCCTCTAAGGGTTTTTTAGTGTCTGGTCTTACATTTAGGTCTTTAATCCATTTTGAGTTTATTTTTGTGTATGGTGTTAAGAAGCATTCTAATTTCATTCTTTTACATGTAGCTGTCAAGTTTTCCCAGCACCACTTATTGAAGAGGCTGTCTTTTCTCCATTGTATATTCTTGCCTTCTTTGTCATAGATTAGGTGACCATAGGTGCATGGGTTTATCTCTGGGCTTTCTATCCTGTACAATTGATCTATATTTCTGTTTTTGTGCCGGTACCATACTGTCTTGATTACTCTAGCTTTGTAGTATAGTTTGAAGTCAGGGACAACTGACACTGCAGAATAGAATACTACAAGCAACTGTATGCCAATAAAATGGACAACCTGGAAGAAATGGACAAATTCTTGGAAAGGTACAATTTTCCAAGACTGAACCAGGAAGAATTAGAAAATATAAACAGACCAGTCACAAGTAATGAATTTGAAACTGTAATTAAAAATCTTCCAACAAACAAAAGTCCAAGACCAGATGGCTTCACAGGCAAATTCTATCAAACATATAGAGAAAAGCTAATCCCCATCCTTCTCAAACTCTTCCAAAAAATTGCAGAGGGAGGAACACTCACAAATTTATTCTACAAGGCCACCATCACCCTGATACCAAAACCAGACCAAGATATCACAGAAAAAGAGAATTACAGACCAATATCAATGATGAACATAGATGCAAAGATCCTCAACAAAATACTAGCAAACAGGATCATACACCATGATCAAGTGGGATTTATCCCAGGAATGCGAGGATTTTTCAATATACAGAAATCAGTGTGATACATCATATCAACAAATTAAAGAATAAAACCACATGATCATCTCAATAGATGCAGTAAAAGCTTTTGACAAAATCCAACACCCATTTATGATAAAAACTCTCCAGAAAATGAGCACAGAGGGAACCAACCTCAACATAATAAAGACCATATACAACAAACCCACAGCAACCATCATTCTCAATGGTGAAAAACTGAAAGCATTTCCTCTAAGATCAAGAACAAAACAAGCATACCCACTCTCACCACTCATTCAACATAGTTTTGGAAGTCTTAGCCACAGCAATCAGAAGAAAAATAAATAAAAGGAATACAAATTGGAAAAGAAGAAATAAAACTGTCACTGTTTTCAGATGACATGATACTATACATAGAAAATGCTAAAGATGCCACCAGAAAACTACTAGAGCTAATCAATGAATTTGGTAAAGTTGAAGGATACAAAATTAAGTAATGCACAGAAACCTCTTACATTCCTATACAATAACAACAAAAGATCGGAAAGAGAAATTAATGAAACAATTCCATTTACCATCACAACAAAAAGAATAAAATACCTAGGAATAAAACTACCTAAAGAGGCAAAAGACTTGTACTCAGAAAACTGTAAGACACTGATGAAAGAAATCAAAGATGACACAAACAGATGGAGAGATATACCATGTTCTTGGATTGGAAGAATCAATATTGGAAAATGACTATACTACTCAAAGCCATCTACGGATTCAATGCAATACCTATCGAATTACCAATGGCATTCTTCACAGAATTAGAACAAAAAATTTTACAATTTGTATGGAAACACAAAAGACCCCGAATAGCCAAAGCAATCTTGAGAAAGAAAAACGGAGCTGGAGGAATCAGGCTCCACAATCACTTCATTTAACACGTACTAATTTCTGTCTGGGCATATGGTGGTGAGCAAAATAGGCACAGTCTCTATCTTCTCAGAGCTCATGGTTTAAAGAGAAAGATGAACAGTGGGTGTGAGCTCTGCACTCATATTTAGGCTTACTAAACCTCATGTGGGGATCACTGAAGCCTGAGGGGTGAAGAGTAGCTAGGTTTACAGACTCTCAAAACAATCTCATGCGATAAGTTTATTATTATTCCCATTTCTCAGATGAAGAATTGGAGGTGAGCATCGCAAAGCTGCCTAGTGAGAGAGCTAATACGTGGTGTGACAGGGATGTGCATGGAGAGCTAGGGAAGCAGTTGGTCCAGCCTGAGGGGTCAGAGAAGATGCTTTGGAGGAGATGACATCTGAGCTGAGTCTGGAAAGAGGACAAGGAATCAGCCAAATGACCGAGAGGAAGAAGCAAACACCAGGCAGCAAAGACACCAGGATGTGAACAAGCTCAGCTGTGCCTAGAATGTGAGGACAGAGGCAGGACAAAGCAGGGCCTGAGGCTGGGAGGCCAAGCCAACAAGCTGGACTCTATCCTGCAGGCTGCAGAGAGCCAGCGAAGGGCTCCAGGCAGAGGCATGGTGCAGTCAGATCTATGTTAGAAAAAACTACTCTGGCCTAGCAGTGTGGAGGACGGATTTGAGGAAGACCAGATGGGAAGCAGGGGGACCAATTAGCCGCCAATTACAGTATTCCAGGAGAGAGAAGATGAGAGCCTCGACTAGGGCAGCAGTGGATGGATGGAGAATAGGGGGCATGAGAGAAATATGCTGGAGGTAAAAATTATCAGGACTCTGATTGGTTGGATGTGGAGCAGCAAAATAGGGTCCCAGAACAGGCTGTGCTGCCTGGCTGGATTATTGTGCCAGTCTGGGGCAGGGGAATGCAAAGCAGAGCCAGCTGAGGGTGTAGGTGCAGCCCTTCCTGGAGGGAGAGGGAGGTCAGAGTTCTGTCTCAGGGTCCTTTCCAGAGAGAGCTGTTTATGCTGGGCTGGAGGAAGCTGACAACTGGGGCCATTGAAGACCTTCGAGCAATGCAGACCCTAAGAAACAGGCTGGGGTCTCCCCAAAACAAGCTCAACAACTCCTTTGGTTGTAGGGGAATTCATTTTCAGAATAAGGCTGAACAAAGCCCAGCACAGCAGGCCACAGTATCTAGGGGTTGATAGAACTGCTGATCTCTTGAGAGATAAGAGGAGAGATGAACTCTTGGGTCTCATCTCCTGGCATACTTCTTTCCACCCCCTTATCGTTTCCTAACACGCATGCACGCAACACACACACACACACACACACACACACACACACACACGCATACGCTTTATCATCCCTAAACTTCTCACCTCCCCCAGACACACCAGGCCCTTTCACACTCCCTCTTTGCACCTGCTGTTCTCTCTGCCTGCTGGGCAAAATGTATTCCTCCTTCCAGCCCAGTCCAGATGCCAGTCCTCTCTGATGCTCAGCCGCACTGCCCTGAGCATCCTCACCACATTTCCCCTGTCCAGCAGCACCTCCTGGTATGTTTCTTGGAGGTCTTTCTTCACCACCAAGCTGAACTCCTGAGTCTTATTCATCTTGGTTTCCCGAAGTCTGACCATCACTAGGGCTCAAAAATGCTTGTGGAATGAGCGGGCACATGCCTGGAGGTGGACTAGACACACCTTCCCCAGCCGGGTCCCAAATTCTTTGCATCACTAAAGAGGATCATCTCTGCCCTCTGGACATATGGGAAATAAAGTCCATGCACACATGCGGTGAGGGGCATAAAGCCAGTGCCTACATCTGCCCTCAGCTATTTGTGAACAGGTCTGCTTTTCTCTGAAATCGGCCTTTATTTTTATTCCTATTTTATAGATGAGGGTTCCCCCTTCAGGAAAGGCAACAATTCTTTGGGGCTGAAGATCACAGACTTGTTTAACATCTTTGGGGCAAAACGAGTAGGTGAATGAGACCATCTGTGGTTCTGTCCTTGCCGAGATTCTCCAGGCTGACCACAGCTGGATGACCACAGCTGATGGGCCCAGATAAATTCCCCAGAGAGCAAGGCCTTTGGTCATTTGCCAGGCAGCCCATACAATCCCTCTGGGTTTCTGATGGCTTTTGGAGCCAGAGGGAACTAACCACTGTGACCCAGCTTGTCAGCCTCCTGGAAATCTTCTCTCCCTGCCTCAGGCTGGTGCCTTGAACTGGCAAAGTGCTCATAGCAAGAAAATAGACAAGGGCCAGGAGGGACTGGAGTTGTCATCATCATCATCACCATGAAATTGATAACAATAGCAATGACACAGTGACAACAAACTCTTACCTGGTGTTTAATATGTGTTACACACTGTACTATGCTAACACTTTATAAGCATTCTTGTTTTTTAGTCCTTATAGCATTCCTGTGAGCGGCTGCTGTAGTCCCCATTTATCAGATGAAAAGAACAAGGCACAGAAAAGTTCAGCAATTTGCTCAAGATCATTAGCTGAGCTGGAACTTAAAACCAAACAGTCTGACTCCAGAGCTCCTGCTCTTAAATCTTACTCTGCAGAGAAGAACAAAAGTCCGGCTGGCACCCTGCCCATCCATGGAAGGACACAGCAGAAAATGAGAAGCTTGCAGAAGGCCAGCACCTGCTCATTCCTCTAACCACACACCCCTTCCAGGTCTCTCCAGCTCCCAGCAGGGATGAATGCCTGCTCCTTGGCAGGTTAGAGCTCTGAGGAGTCCCAGAAAGTGCAGGTGAATGGGGGGTATTGGGTAGATGAGCTGGGGTGCCCCTTCCCCCCAACCCTGGCCCCTGGTCTCACAAGTAATGGCCTTTGGATTGCTGCCTGTGTTAGATACTTGGATCACTGCTGTCTAGAGCCTAATCTCCATTCTGGTGGTTTTGGTTGCTATGGTAATTGAATTCACTTAAAGTTGTCTCCAAGCTAGTCTGTCTACCTCTTTCTGCCTGTAGCCTGGAAGGGCACGAGCCCAGGGCTGAGGCCAAGAATGAAGAGGGCTTGGTGGCCTGGGAACCTGTGTGTTTTTCCTGATCCAGAGGTCCTCCTCAGAGGTGAACAGAGGAGAGAATCTTGGGAAAATGTTCTTTTCAAGTCTCTCTCCATCTTCCTCTTTGCTACTTCACTCATTTCTGCATAAATACTCTGGAATTAGACAGGCTGCAAAGACAGGAGCTGGCAACCATGGGGGTGGGGGGAGGAAGGACTCTGAGAGCATCTTCTGTTCCTCTGCTTTTTATTACTCATTCAACAAACACTTCCTGAGCGCTGACTGTATTCTAGGCACTGCTTCTTGTCTCTGGCATGGGGGGTCTTTCTGGGTGTAGCTCAAAATCCAGAGTCACGGGAAATGCCCCCTGACAGCACATTTCCATGTGGCTACCACTCTGAGATTTCAGAAGAATGGCCAGCCAGGTCAGGATTGTGGGAAATACTCATTTCCTCCTGTCTCTGCTGGAGGGAGTTCATTAGACTGAGCTGAAAGCAGAATGGGACCATCCCTATGTGGAACCTGAGGGGTAAATGGTGCTCATTTTCTCCAGCATTCTCATGCAGGAGAAATTTTGGCACAGAAGATAAATGACAAGGGCAGAAACCAATGTCACAGAGCTGCCTGGGGAGTGTGTGGGAATGACAGACCCTGCCCGTGACCCCTCCACTCTGCTTGGATGATAGGGGAATGGGGCAAAAAGGTTACAGTGGGTGATGTGTGATTGTGTGTTTGCAGGTCTCAGTCTTTTAAGTAATAGCTGGATCAAGCAAGCAAAACAAATATTTAGGTAGCTCCAACTATGTGCCGGGAATCATGCTCTGGACTGAAAAGACGATGATGACTGAGGTACAGCAGAGACTTCTGAGGAAAGGATCACAGTCCAGGGAGGATGACAAATGAGCAATGCAAAGGGTGCAGCTATCAGAATGTCAAGAGTAACGTGCTCTGGAGTCCAGAGCAGGGGGAAGAGGGAAGGGGTGTCTGGGAAGAGTGCACACAAAGTGAATGCATTGAGTTGCAAGTTTAGGGGTGAGAAGAAACTCTGGAGACGGAAAGTCATTCCGTGCAAAGACAAGAGCATGAGCAAATGCACAGAGGTGTGAAAATGAGCAGTGTCTAGTGGTGGGAGTGCAGGCTGAGCTGGGAGAGCGGCAGGGAGCCCAGCAGGAGGATGATGGAAAGCCCAGTCAGGTTGCATCCTGTAGGCCAGGAGGGACCATCATGGTGAGACTTGTGTTTTAGCAAAACAGCTCTGGCAGCAGTGAGAAGGGAGGGTAGAAGGGGGAGCTGGTGGGGGGGTGGGGCCTGACCTGGGCTGTTGAACTAGACACGGAGACAGACCCAGCCAAGAAGGTGGAGCAGCAGAACCTGTGGGCCCCAGTGACTGATTGGTGGTGTCGGAGGGAGGGGCGAGTGCTAAAGGAAATGCAAGAGTCAGAGATGTCTCTGTGTGTACAGTCGGGTAGAGAATAGACTGAAATAAGGAACCCAAGGCATCAGTTTGGAGGAGCTCTGTCTGGGATGAGTGGTTAAGGTGTTTGGTAGAGTGAAGGTCAATGCCTGATAGGCAAAAGGAAGTATATTTCTAGCACTTGGGAGAGAGCTACTCATTAGAAATGTGCATGTGGGAATCATCAGCACGGAGGTGACAGCTGAAGTTGCGAGGGAAGACGACCTTGCTCAGGGAAAAGGTGCGGAGCAGTGGGAGAAAGTGAACACAGCTCGCAGGAGCGCGGTCAGAGGCAGGGCAGCGGTATCCTTCGGGACGGCGGGGGAGCGACCTGGAGTCCACGGCTGGTGGAAGGCAAGTATACAGATGGCGTGGGTTTCAGAGAACACGCTGCTGAGAGAAAGTTGTGGAAAGTTGGTCTAGAGCAGTGGCTCTCAAGCTTGAGTGTGGCGCAGAGGGCTGGTTAAAACAGAAAGAGAAAGACAAATACCGTATGCTAACACATATATATGGGATCTAAGAAAAAAAAATGTCGTGAAGAACCTAGGGGTAAGACGGGAATAAAGACACAGACCTACTAGAGCATGGACTTGAGGATATGGGGAGGGGTAAGGGTAAGCTGTGACAAAGTGAGAGAGTGGCATGGACATATATACACCACCAAACGTAAAATAGACAGCTAGTGGGAAGCAGCCGCATAGCACAGGGAGATCAGCTCGGTGCTTTGTGACCGCCTGGAGGGGTGGGATAGGGAGGGTGGGAGGGAGGGAGACGCAAGAGGGAAGAGATATGGGAACATATGTATATGTATAACTGATTCACTTTGTTATAAATCAGAAACTAACACACCATTGTAAAGAAATTATACCCCAATAAAGATGTAAAAAAAAAAAACCAAAAAAGAAAAACAGGGATCGCTGGGCTCCACCCCCAGGGTTTCTAATTCACTAGGTCTGAGGTCTGAGCCCTGGGAATTTGCATTTCTAACAGGAACCGAAAAGCAAATTGCTGCTGCTGGTCTGGGGACCACACTGAGAACCATGGAATCTCTGGTCTAGATTGATAGTTCTTCGCTTGAGAAGGTTCAAATGCAAATTCATCCACTCTCGATCATGGCCCCAGTTGGACAGGAGGAGAAACAGAGCTTTGGTTAAAGAACAGAGGTGGGGGAAAAAGTGGAGAATGTCAGGAAGCTCCTTGGAAATGGAGTGGACGTTACTGAGGACACAGGGATGGGGAAGCGGAGGAAGACTAGAGGGCTGACAAAAGAAGGGCAGGCCAAGGAAGGCTCGGGGTATGATGACACAGAGGAGGGTGGCCCGAGGGACCACAACTGTAGCCAAGACTATAGGTCACACGAAGGGGACGAATTAGGCAGAGAGGAGTATGGGGATTAGAACAAGCCGCAGGGATTTGTTTGGAGTCCTGGCCAAAGTCTAGTCTCCCTCCTAGAAACCCTCATCCCTCTCCCCCCATCCCTCCCTTCTAACCTTCCAGAGTCATTGCCAGCCTCCGGACCTCAGGCTTTCCTAAGCAGAACAGCAGCAGCTGCCTTATGCCCAGAGTCATCTCCCATGAGGGCTGCTCTGAGGACAAGAGCACCTGGTGCTTTTTTCATTTTCCTTCCAGGATCTCAGACCAAGACCCTGACATACTACAAGGAGGCTCCTGACCTCAATGCTAGGCACCCCCTGGGGCTGACCCATCCTGCCAAGGGACATACAGAACTGAAGTCTTATTTTCTATCAGTGGAGCAAGTCCATAAAGAAAATCCCATTCATCAGCGTCCAGGAGAATATTACCAAGATAGATGAGACACCATGGGCAGTATTTAATTACAAGCAGGCAGAGCAAATAGGAGGGACGCAATAAAGATGCTAATCAGAACGGAAAAAAACAGGCTACATCTTCCTCAAGAACAGACTATGGCTCGTCTTCCCCCTCCGCTCCCAGATCTCAGATGAGTGGCTGGGTTCTGATGGTGAGACTTGGTGACAGGTGAGTCTGTTTTTGCCGCAGTCCACCCTCTTCCCGCTTCCATGGTTCCGGCCTCCCAGTTCCTAGAAGATCCTGCCCAGAGAGAGGGAGACTGGCTTTCCTTGTAAGCACACGGCTTCCCCTTTGGGGGGCGGGGGGCGGGCAGAGAATTTGGAAAGTGACTGAAGTTATTATTCAGGGCTCAGTTCTGTGTCCCCGGGAGCACTTCAGGAAGGGACCCTCTCCGCTGCTGCTTCCGGTAGCACATCCTGAATCTGCATGAGAAGGGAGCAAGTCTGGAGACCTGCCCCAAGACCAGCCTGAATTCAATGTGCTGGGTGAGTCTCTGGCCTGGAAGTCAACCCAGCTCAGAGCCACTTAGGAAGAAACCGGGGACACTCAGCTAGGCCCCAAGGCCTCCTCTTCCCCATGCCGCTCCGCATGGCTGAGGTCCACTTTGGAATACGGTTCAGGATTTTGCAGGCCAATCTTGTTGTGACTTTGCAGCCCATGCTGGCTGACTTCTTGTGTAGCTGGATCCCTTGGATCAGGTGTCATTCCTCGCTAGCTCTCTCAACTTCCACACTGCTGCCAGAGATAGATTTATATCTCTCATTTCCCTTGGTCCCTGGGATGCTTGGGCCCTAGGCCTCACGTTGGTTTGAGGTAAAACTTGTGCAGAGGTGCAGCCCGGAGGATCTTGATTCAGCCCAGGCCCTTGCCCTAGGCTGGCCTCTTCTGTTTACTGGGCTCAGTCACCCTGGCTGGTGTCCTTGCAATTTACTGCTCTTCTGATAAGTCCCTCCTTAAGCTCTTCCCAACATCACCAGGAAGGAATTAGCCTGAAGATTGTCAGGTATCTCATCTGTATCATCTCTCCCCACCCTCCACCCCACAGGGAGACAGCTCAACTCCTAGCTATTGACTCTCCCTAGAAACAAGTCTGTTAGGTAGAAAGTTTACATGCCAGTTGACTCAACTGCTCTGGGATCTCAGACAAGTTACTTATCTCTTCCATTTCCTCATCCAACAAATGGAGATAACAACATTACCTCCCTCAAATTTGTTACAAGAATTCAATGCAAATACATACAAAGAGCTTAGAAGAGCGCCTGCCATGTAATAAGCACTCAGACACCGTTATCATTGTCATCATCATCATTGCTGTGATATTTATTATTAAGATCAATGATTATCTTACTTGCCTATATGTCCAGGTACTTGACAGAAGGTCTGACATGAATAAACATTCAAAAATCATTGGATCAATGAATGAATGTTCTTTTAAGTGAATTCTTCCAAAGATATTACTCTTGCCAGGAAAATTTCAGTTTAAAGAGAGGATCTGCACATTGATGACCATGATTAACATGTAAATGGCTAATGGTGTGATTCCAGGCATCCCTGGGGAAGGGATTTAGAGTCAATGGTTCTTTTCACTGTCCTTCATATGTCTGATCATAGTCAGATAGTCAGTTACCAGAAATACAGCTGGTTCTGGTCAGTAGCTCACAGTTATCTTGCCTCAGGTGGAATCTCCCTCCTAACTCTAAAAGCAATAAAACCTTAGAAAGAGAACCAGCAAGAAGATAAAGGAGACAAAGGAAACCCTTCTAGCCACAGAAACAATATGTCCTGGGTCCTTCCTGAGCCCCAGGTTGCCATAACCTGTGTATGTGTTGAGGCTATAAAGCCCATATGGGTTTGTTCACCATGAGATAGGAAGGAGAGAGTTGCAGCCCAGCTGACCTCAGACCCTGGTATGCCAGGGCTCCTAGACTCTGGTCCTAGACCCTCCTGGGAGAGCCTTGCCCCTTCTATACCTCACAGAGTTCTGGTAACGCAGAGTAGAAATATTTTACCTAAATGTTACTGGAAGGCTGTGCTGTGAATCTGCCGTGGGTGATCAGCACAAGATCTTGGTTGGAAAATAGATCCATTTCAAATTCAGAGGCAAGGGGTCAACCAGGCTTGGGAGAAAGAATACCACCATATGCTTCTCACAACAGTTGCGTGAGTTGGTTGGGACCTTTATTCTTTTTTCATTCTTTTGATATTCTTTAAAAATATATTTTATTATTTATTTTCACATGGTTCAAACTTCAAAAGGTCCTGAAGTCTATACAGTGGGAAGCCCCTCCCCTCTGTCCATAGTCATCCACATTCCTCCCCTGGTACAACCAATGGTCACCAGTTCTCTGAAGAACCTTCAGAGAAAAGGTTCTCTGAAAAACCAGAGGTATTTTACAGACAGACAAGAAAATGCACATGTATAATCTCCCTCCTTTACGCAAATGGAAAGCTTGCTTTACACACTGTTAAGCCCCTAGCACTTTTTTTTCATTTAATAATATATTTTGGAGATTACTTAATATCAGTATATATTAGACTTACATCATTCTTTTTGTGGCTGCATAGTATTCTATTCTATAAATTAATTTATTTAATAAGCCCATTTAAGTCTTTCCAATCTTTAATTTAAAAAATAATGCTGGAATGAATAGCCTGTGGGAAAGTATATCAGTAAGATATACATGAGTATATCTTAAGATAAGTTTCTAGAAGATGAATTGTTTGGGCAAAGGCTTTATCCATTTGTAAATTTGATAGTTATTGACAAATTGCTTTTCATAGATAGCCCGTTTTTTTTAGAGATGACAAAACTGGAGCTTAAAGAGAATATGTGACTTAACTGAAGTCATATAGATTGTAAATAAAACAACCGAGATGAGAACAATGTATTTTTGGTTCTTGGTCCAAGACCCTCTGGACCCATGAGCCCAGAGAAATCAGGAACATCTAAGAAACATCAGACTCCTGAACTATAATAAAATCCACAACTTCGCATAGTATACATTAAACATTGTGGATTCAGCTTCGAGAAAACCACAGTTCCTACCTTCAAGAAACCAGCAGTCTAGAAGGAGATAGAGACAAATAAAGAAACTCTTTTGGGCTTCCCTGGACAGTGGTTGGTTGAGAGTCTGCCTGCTGATGCAGGGGACACGGGTTCGTGCCCTGGTCCGGGAAGATCCCACATGCCACGGAGCGGCTGGGGCCCGTGAGCCATGGCCACTGAGCCTGCGCGTCCGGAGCCCGTGCTGCGCAACGGGAGAGGCCACAACAGTGAGAGGCCCGCGTACCGCAAAAAAAAAAAAAAGAGCTCTTTTGGTTTAGGCATATGAAATAAGGACAAGATGTAAGGAGAGAACATGGGAAGAGCCCCTGACCAGCTTTGGCTTCCTGGAAGAGGAGGCATTCAAGGTGACCTTAAATAATCTAAAAATGTCCTCAGTGATATTAATTATGACATCACTCTTCTTCAACCGTCACTATTTCCCGTCCCAAAATTTTCGTCAAAGTGACTGATGAGTAGCAAATGAATTGCTTACTGAAAGCATGATACAGTTGGAATAACAATAAAGGCTACTGTAAACTGAGTTCCCACTGTGTGCCAGACACTGTGCTTTCTGGCTCAGCCATTAACTAGCCACATGCCCTGGAGCAGGTGACATCTCCCAGGTGTGCATTAGTGCCCACATCTCTAAAATACAGCGGTTCATCAGATGATCCCTAGCTCCCCAGCATTCTGAAGTGCTATGGCTCTAAGATCGATGAAACCTCTGCTGGGGAATGATGGATGAGGAAATATCCAGGAGTGGGAGACTAGAGCAAAGGAGTGAAAGGACTGGCTAGTTCTCAAACTGGCAAATCAGCCTTGGGAAATTTGATTTTGAGAGAAGATACTACACATGTCAGATTAATAATAATACTGACGAGCCCTTACTATTCTATTTTTCCAAGGTGACTTTATATGCTATTTCATGTGCTCTTCAGCACAGTGTTGTGAGAGAGGGAGTCGGGCAGGTACGAGTCTCTGCTGGAGGAGGGGGACTGAGGCCAGGCAAGGGAGGCTCCAGGGTGGGGCAGTGGTGCAACCTGGGCTAGAACTTGCTCAGTCTTCTGTCCTGACACCTAACTGGTTCTATCCTGTAATTCCATATGGAAGGTAAAATTCTGGTTGGAATTGGTCTAAAGTCTGCATCACCCCCAGAAGCCTGAACTTGAATGGCCTTTCGAGGTGCTGTCCCACCTCCCTCACCACCCTCCCAGCATCCATGCTCTTTCCC